>NC_079502.1:97135635-97307233 GCF_030052815.1 Hevea brasiliensis
AAAGAAGTGATGGAAGGGCAAATATCGATGTCCCACAAAGCTGGAACTGCTAAAGCTGGGGTAACAAAGTGACTTGAGCTACTGAAGAGGATGAAAACAAGATCTTGATAACGAACTGAGTTGCACCTTTAAGATAGCGCTCAAGTATTGAGGATATGGATTGCTATATTAGTAGCTCTAGTGATAAGATCCTTTAGAAAACTTGTTTCTAAAGTCTTTAGAAACCTTAAGAGCTTTAGAATGAAGGTGATAAGGCTACAACAATATTTATTTCAGAGATTTCTCCAAGAACAATGTTTTTCTCCTCTCTTCCCCCCTTTTCTATAGTATTGCATGCAGGTATTTATAGAAGACAGGTGCCCCAAATGAAGGGTTAGGATTTCAGCAAGAAGGGATGAGGAGTCTAGATTCAAAAAGACACGATCCGACATCTTAAAATTAAAGAGAATCAAAATTAAAGGTTGGGATTTGTTTCAAAATTCTTGTCCTTCATTCTCTAATCCAATGGTCAGGAATCTTGCCTTACAGAATTGATCCAAGGGCTAGGAATGAAAAGTGCCAAATTAGTTATTTACTTTTAATCTGAAGGTCTCAAATCCATCCTTACAAGTGTGATCAATGGTGTGAATTGAGAAGTACTGGGATGCTTTAACCGTTTGAGATCCGAAGGTGAGGAGTTAATCTTACAAATTAAGGGTCATGATTGAAAGCGATTAGATTCCCCAAACCCTCTGATCTCTCTTGGTTATTTCTTGGTCTACTCGATCTCTTACCATGCTTGGCAGATTTAGGACCTCCTATCCCAATCTCTTAACCCAACTCCTTTTGCGTCTGATCTTTTCTCACTTTCTGACTTCTATCCTGTCTTTTCTCCGTATCTGGTCTATATCTGTAAACCATAAATAATGGTGAAGCATTTAATTCTCTACTTACCAACGAGCCACATCGAGTTCTGCAAGCATTAAATGCCCAGGCCTATATATACGAGGGGAGTAACCCTGTTATTTTTACAATTCACCTTTCCTTCTCTAGTAAATTTTCTGATGTGTTTTCTTTCTAGACCTTGTTTTCTCAGTAAAAATTCTCATAATCACAACCACTTCTATCTTTTTTAGATAACCTTCTTTGCCTATCGTCTGAAAATGGACAATACCGGTGATTAGAGAATTATGAGAACATCACCTGATGATGGCGAGGGAACCGAACTAATTGACCGATCAGGGTTCAAAATGACTACCGTGTCGATCTCTGATCGGGTTTTCAGTGCAAACCTTAGGCCGATCCCGAACAAGGGGACTACTAATTTCAATCTTGATGTCGGTGATCGCTTCTTAAAGTTCATTTGGCTCCTAACCATCTCAAGGGTCCCGATTGTAGCTTGGTTCTAGTCGATGACATTAATGATGACACCGAGCTTCCCACAGTCTTTACCATAGTTGACGAGAGCTACCTTCCCGATATCCACGTATCTTTTAAACGACATCTTGAGATTAGGAGGAGTCCAAACCGTGGGAGCAAGATAGGTAGAATGTAGGGTAAGGGACATTTGTAATTGCTTATTTGAAGAGATCGTCCAAATGATGTAATCTTACCTTTTGAAAATGAAATGGACTTTTATTTAAAGTTGACTTTACTTATTTTGTTTTTATTTTATTTTATCTTTATTATTCGCATTGCATTAATCATTTTTTCAATCTCTAATAACTGTGTCCGATCTGATCCATAATTGAACTCAAATTCAATCGATCTCTTCCGTTCGAATCCCATTACTATTCACTCTATGGTCACTCTCCGCAACTGACCTTATTTGTCCGATCTCCTCCCTATGCTTCTGGAATTTTCCTATGACGCAAAATCGAAATGACTGGATTTCTGCTAACCGATGTATCAACTAAGGCCTCATGGACATTTAATGCTCGAACGAGTATAAATAGGAAGGGTGGGGGGGTTGTCATTCACACACTTATGCCATTTTCAATTTCTCTCAGTTTCTACATTTTTCGGCATTGATTTATACTCTGGTAAGGGCCTTAATCTTTTTCTGGTCAAATTTATCTTTGTTCTTTGAAAATGAGTGGCACCAAAGGTTAGAGAGTTGCAAGCCCTCCTTCCGTTCACATTTCATGGATTTCGAAAGAAGGCGATGCGACTGGACCAAGTGGGTGATCTGAACCTACTACAGCCATCATTCTGATCTCTAATCAGCTAGCCGGGTCAAAACAAGCACAAGCTTTGGCCACTAGGAAAGAAAATCTACTCGTGGATGAATTGCCATCGGTCCTCAAAGAAGCCAAACTCTAATCCATTAGCCAAGAATACAACCTCTCGATTGACTCTTTCAAGCTTATCAGATGCCATGGAAACCTTCGAGCCGATCATTTCTTTGACGAAACCGACCTGATCATGGTGTATGAATAACAATTAAAAACCGGGCTTCGGTTTCCCTTGGATGAATTTTATAGAAACATTCTGAATTTCCATCTAGTCAGTGTTGCTCAAGTGCATCCTAATTCTTGGCGAACTATGGTGGCTTTTAGAGGTCTTTGCCAAGCTAAGGAACTTGAGCCCACAGTGAAGGTTTTTGCCAAACTACACCGGCTTGCTCAGAGAAAAAATGATGAATATTGATTTTTCCAAGTAAAGCCAAACTGTGAGCTCTTCACCGAACTGCGAAGAACTGGAAAGATCGATTTTTCATATTTAGGAGTAAAGATCCTAATGGTTTCGAGGGCATTCCATGTAGCTGGAATTATTTTGTCCCCAAAGTAGCCAAAAAGATGACTCTGAACGATGTTGAGGACGCCATGGTGAAGGAATTGAAGAACTAGGCGATCACTCACAAATATTCGTGTTCGGACGTGATTATGGCTAAACTAAAATGGTGGATGATGTGAGTGATCATCGCGAAAACTAGGAGTTACAACTCTCTGACCTCAGCCCTGGGATTGGTAAAACCTGGACCTTAGGTCTTCTAGCCTTAGCGAACTCACTAACTTATTTTATGTGTAGGTATGGTAGGGGGAAAAACCACAAAAGAGAGTCGCGGAAGAGGGAACTCACCCGAAAAGTGTTAGAGATGAAAGAAGCCACTGCTACTGCTCAAGCTTAGAGACAGGCCTTGGTGGAACTGCAGAGCTTTCCATTTCGACCTGAAGAACGATCAACCTCAAAAGTAGAGGTCGTCACCTCGAACCTCCTATTCGACCTACTGAACCTCCTCCACCTTCGGTCTCTTCAAATACAAAGCATCAAGTACCAGCTGGGTTGTTACATCCACTACCAGTACCGGAGTGGAAATGGGAGAGAATAAGTATAGATTTTGTAATGGGACTTCCAAGGACACATAATAGCCATGATACTGTATGGGTCATTATTGATAGACTAACTAAGTCTACTCATTTTCTGCCAGTCTGGATGGACTACAGTTTAGAAAGATTGGCCAAGTTGTACATTGATGAGATAGTAAGACTGCATGGAGTGCTAGTGTCCATTGTATCTAACAGAGATCCTAGGTTCACTTCTAGATTCTGGGGTAGTCTTTAGAGAGCCCTAGAAACTATATTGAACTTCAACACAGCATTTAGTCTGAGAGGGTAATTTAGATTTTGGAGGACATGCTACGGGCTTGTGTGATTGAGTTTGAGGGCAGTTGGGACACACACTTGCCTCTGATTAAGTTTGCTTATAATAATAGCTACCAATCAAGCATTGGGATGCCTCCATATGAAGCTCTATGTGGCAGAAAATGTAGAACTCCCTTGTGTTGGGATGAAGTGGGCGAAAGGAAGATGATTGGGCCCGAAATTATTCAGCAGACTGAGGAAAAAATTAGATTGATCAGAGATAGACTCAAGGCTGCATCAGATCATCAGAAGTCCTACATAGATCTGAAGAGAAGGGATGTTGAATATGCAGTGGGTGAGAAAGTATTCCTCAAGGTTTCCCTTTGGAAGAAAATTATGAGATTTAGCAAAAAGGGGAAACAGAGTCCTCGTTTCATTGGGCCATATGAGGTTCTGGAGAGAGTAGGTCCTTTGGCATACTGTTTGGCACTACCTCTAGAGTTGGAGAAGATACATAACGTCTTCTATGTGTCTATGTTGATGAGGTACAGATCTGACCCATCTCATGTGTTACCAGTAAAATGAAGTAATCCAGACCTTACATATGAGGAAGAACCCATGGAGATTCTGGCTTATGAGGCGAAGTAGCTACGGAACAAGCAGATACCATTGGTAAAGGTGCTATGGAACCATCATTCAGGTCAGGAGGCTACTTGGGAACGTGAGAAAGACATGAGGAGGCAGCACCTACAGCTGTTCAGAGACTAATGCCAGGTAAAATTTAGAGACAAAATTTATTTTAAGGGGAGGAGAATTGTAACACCCCTATTTGCATGGCCTAGTATATTTTATTGTTCCGGTGATCGATGTCGGTCCAGACAATTAAGGGAAGTAGAACCATGTATAAGATATCTAAATAAGCTCTAAATGCAAATAATTAGTGATTTCCAGATAGGTAAGTATAAATAAGAAAAACAGAACATAAAAGGTTAAATGAGCCAGGAGTCACAGCGATGGGTGACCTTCCCGGGAAGTGACTGCGAGGTCAGTCTTAACCCGAATTTTGAACAAAAAAATGTGACGCTGCGGTCCTTAGGACTATTGCGAACACAGTGGAAAAGAGAAAATCACAGAAAAGAATTGTTAAGCAGGTCAAATAATTAGCTCAGTGATCCGAAAGAAATATCAAATAACTTACAAACTGGATCAGACCGTCGAGGGGCAATTTAGTCAATTCACCCCTAGAAGTGACTCTTGACCTAACTGTTCAATAAAATCGGAGAAATGAAAATTTAAGAGTTGAAAATTAAATTAAAGAGACAAGGAAAAATAAATGAAAAAGAAAAAGAATTGAAATATGATTTATTACATCATACCTATGACATCACACATGATGACAAAAGTAATTTTTATTTTCCCACAATATTTGACTAACTCAATTTAAGTATAAGAGACATAAAATAACCAAAAATAAAAAATAAAAAGGAAAACACTTTCTTCCTCCTCCTCAAGCTTGGCCGAATCCACCCCTTTTCCACCTCCATTAACACACTCCATTAAAGCTTGAACTCAAGCTTGATCCCACCCAATTAAACCTAGCTTTTTCCCAAAAATTCCTCATAAAAACTTATTAATTCAACTTGAGAAAGAGATTGAAGAAGAAAAAGAAAGGAGAAATTAAAGAATTGGAGCAATTGGATACCAAAGTTTGAGGTTAGTTATTTAAATTGAAATTATTAGTTTAATGCCTATGTTTTGGTTAAGTAAACATAGAAATTATGGAAAGTTAAAACAAAAACAATTCTTGGGGGACTTTAGTGAATTTCGACCAGCCTATGAAGGGGGTAAAAGTTGCATGAATTTGGTGAAATTGAATGGCTCATTGAGGTGAATTAGGTGTATAGACAATGATTATACACTTTAATTTCATTAGTTTGCATAATTGTGTAATTAGGGTTCTTAACCTCTTGAAAATTTGGGAAAATTTGAGGAAATAGTCAAATGATGCAAATGACCTTGATTAAGATTGAAAATGATCAATTGGGACCATTTGTGATGTGTTTGAATTGGTAGAATGAGATTGCAATTCGGATTGGTTAGGGTCACTATTCTGGCAGCTTGACCTAGGTCCCTTTTAGGGACTAAAACTAGAATTTTACCAACCCAATTGGTGTGAGGCCAATTGAGAATGAAAATAGACACATAATGGCACATTTTTCATTCAAGAACCATGCACATAAAATGACATTAACATAGTGACCAATCAGGTTAAACCCGGGTGTAGTGCACTGCCACTGTACCAAAATGACCAAATGAATAGTATATGTTCATTTGGCCATAACTTGGGCTATACATGTCTAAATGACCTGATTTTTGTGGCATTGGAAAGGTATGACATAGCACTACAACTTTCATGAGGAACACCAACCCAAATTCTATCCATAACCCAGTTATTTTGCCACCCAACATTAATGGTCCAAAACTGCCAGAAACAAATTAGGTGCCCAAAAATTATGGGTAGACCAATCCGGCCAGCCCTGTTCAAATGGCCATATCATGGGCTACAAAACTCCAAATGAAGTGATTCAAAAATGGAATTAAGGATAAGACAATAAGGAACAACTTTGATGAAGAATACTTAGCCAAATTTCCACAACAACTTGACGAATGGAACAATGAAAAATAGGACACCAAATTTGAAAATTTGCAATTGGGCCTAGGAGACCTAAAATTTGAAGAAACAATCAAAACCAATAAATTAGACACCCAAAATGTGGTATGTGGGTGTAATTGGATTAATTGTGAGATAAGATACTGAAACACTGTCAATTATGTGTTTCAGCTAAAAAAGACCCGGAAGGGCTAAGTGACTAAGTCAAGGCCTAGAGGCGAATATATCAGGTCTGTGCACAGTAATTTTTATTTAAATATATAATTCTTGAAAATTTGATTGAGTTAATTATGAATTGTGTTGCCATTTATGATTGTGAATATGACTTTGGAAATTGACCAGATTTCTCACAAATTATTTAAATAAATTGTTTTGAATTGATTTTGTGTTCACACTTAGCATGACAATACCACATTATTCCTCCTCCATTTATGGGGTTGAGATCGTTTATTTTTCTCCCTCTCTAGCTTATCAGTTGGGGTCGAGATCGGATGAGTACTCATTAGCTAGCTAGCTAGCCACCTCCCTCATTGATTTCGATTAGTGAGGTTGTAGATTGCTTTGTCGTGGTGTACAATATGGCATTGATTGGAAATTTTGTGTCATAGCTTAAGTTGTGTATGGATTGACAACACTGTGTTATTAAATTGTTTGATTAAAATTATGTTATAATGAGTTGTGAAAATTGTGAAAAGAAATTGTGAAATATTTGGACTGTGAATTGATAACAAATGTTTTATATTATGCATTTTATATTTTATTATAAATCACTGAGTATTTTTATACTCAGCGATAGCTCCTTTCGCTGTCATAAATAGAGGTAAGGAAAAAGCAGCGGAGTGAGCTGCTGATTGTGGGGACTACCCAGAGACTTTTGTACGGGTATTTGATTATACCCATGTAATTTCTTGATGTAAATAATTTTATAGTCATATATACTTTTGCAACTAAGCAGTTGTACAGTTAATATGTAATACTATTGTCTTTTGGATTTTTATGCTTGTAAATCTAATTGCAAATGTAAATTTCTTATTTTGAATGCATTGTGCATAGCTTAATTTGAACTATTTGAGATAAAATTTTATTTTGAATTGTGGAGAAGGATGAGAATTGTGTTGATTGAGTGATTTGGTGGTTGAGATTTGATGAAATGCTATTATTGGAAGTGTTTTTTCACAAGTAAATTTTTTGGTTTTTCTCAATTACTGTCAGAACTCTGCAGAAATTTTTTCAGAATTTGCGAAAAAATAAAATGGACAACAATTTTAACTAGCTTTTAATCTTCAATTAAATATGTTTAGTTCCTACCAAAAATGCTCACCACTTTCAAAAAGTAAGAAAATGATTTTAAAATCCCTTGTAGTGTACTTAACGGGTTATCGATAGGTGAAGTTCGGTAAGTCATTAGGTATACTACAGGATCATGTTATGCCTTATAGAGGGGTAAGGTGTGACAAGAAAGAAAGCAGGTTGCTCTGTAAAAAAACTCCTCCTGTAGCCTGGAAAAATAGATGAAAAGGAATAAACGTTTGACTCAGAGAGTAAAATACTAATTTTAACTATAATTTCTATAACTATCTACAACTAATGCATCCTAAAGAGTAGAATGCAACACCATCAAAATTTTCATACAAATCACATCATAACAGCAAAAAGGTAATTTAGAGTGCTCACACACCAATAATATTCAAACTGTACATTTACGGGAGCTAATCCCCTATGCAGCTCTATTAATCCAACCTCTACTAGCGAGTGTCTCTCAAGCCAGATTTTTGCTTAAGGAACCAAATGCGTGGGCCAGCAAGTGTCTCTCGAGCCGTACCTACCTCGACTTATCCATAAGAGGATCGGGTCCCAGCGAGTGTCTCTCAAGCCGTGTCTACCTGTCCTATCCATATCCAATACCACACACCACACGCACGCCAACGCACGCACACTACTCCAAATTACCATAAACAACATCCATGGCACTTCAATTAAGAATGCAATATAAAACGTGCCTAGAGTCTAACTACACAGATACATATTTATAAGTGATGCATGGGCATGCTTGAACATATAATATGTAACACCTCTGTTTGCATAGCCTGGTATATTTCACTATTTCGGTGACCGGTGTCGATCTGGATAATTAAGGGGATTAGAACCACATCTAAGACACCTAGATAAGCCTTGAATGAAAATAAATAGTAACTACCTGATAGATAAGTATAAATAAGAAAAACAGAACATAAAAGGTTAAATGAGCCGGGAGTCACAGCAATGGGTGACCTTCCCAAGAAGTGATTGCGAGGTCAGTCGTAACCCGAATTTTGAACCAGAAAATGTGACGCTGCTGTCCTTAGGACTATTACGAACCTAGTGGAAAAGAGAAAATCACGAAAAAGATTTGTTAAGTAGGTCAAATAATTAGGTCAGAGATCCAAAAGAAATATCGAATAACTTGCAAACTGGATTGAATCAGTGAGGGGCAATTTGGTCAATTCACCTCTAGAGCTGATGCCTGACCTAACTGTCCAATAAAATAGGAGAAACGAAAATTTTGGGATCAAGAATTAAATTAAAGAACTAATAAAAAAATTAAGGGAAATAGAAAAAAAAGAAAAGAAAAAGGTTTATTGCATCATGTGGATGACACCAATTGTGATGTCAAAAATTAATTTCATTTGCCCGCATTTGTTAACCAAGTCAACAATACTTAATAAGACATAAAATAACCCAAAAAAAAGAAAAAAAATTCATTGTTGTCTTCCTCACCAATTCGGCAGCCCATGTTCCCATCTCTCTCCATCATTGTTTCACCTCCATTAAAGCTTATATCAAGCTTTAAAACCTCCATTTAACCCTACTTGGCCCCAAAATTTCTTCATAAAAGCTTGTTAGCCTCACTTAAGAAAGAGATTGAAGAAGAAAGTAAAGAGAGAAGTGAAAAAAATTTGGTATTTGGATATCAAGCTAGATGTTAGTACTTAAATTTTAATTCTTGTTTAAATTTCTATGTTCTTAGCTAAGTTCACTTAGATTTCAACTTAAAAACCAAAAGAAAACACCTATGGGGGATTAATAGAAATTTTGGCCAGCCTATGTGAGAGTTTGAACTGAATGAATTTGGTGAAATTGAATGGCTAAATTAGGTGAATTAGAGGTGTAGATCATGGATATATACTTTGATTTCATTAGATTTTAAATTTGTGTAATTAGGGTTCTTGAACATTTTGAAAATTTGGAAAAAAATTTGGGGAATTGGTCAATAGATGCAATTGACCTTAATTGAGTGGAGAAATAGTCAATTGGGACTATTTGTGGTGTGTGTGAATTGGTAGAACCAAATTGTAATTCAGATTGGTTAGTGTTCATATTCTGGCAGCTTGACCTAGGTCCTTTACAGAGAATAAAACTGAAAATTTGTCAACCTAATTGGCATGAGGCCAATTGGGAATGAAAAGAGACACATAATGGCACATTTTTCATTTAAATACCATGCCCAGAAAATGACATTAGGATAGTGAACAATTATATCAAACTCGGGAGTAGTGCACTGCCACTGTACCAAAATGACCAAATGAATAGTGTTTATTCATTTAGCCATAACTTGAGCTATACAGGTCCAAATGACCTAATTTTTGTGGCTATTGGAAAGGTATGACATAGAGCTACAACTTTCATGAAGAACACTAACCAAAATTCTATCCATAAACCAATTATTTTGCCACCTAAAGTTAATGGTCCAAAAATGCCAAAACCAAATTAGGTGCCCAGAAATCTGAGTTAGACCAATCCGGCTAGCCATGTTCAAATTGCCATATCTTGGGCTACAAAACTATAAATTGAGTGATTCGAAAATGGAATTAAAGATAAGACAATAAGGAACAACTTTGGTGAAGAATACTTAGCCAAATTCCCACAACAACTTGACCAATGGAACAGTGAAAAACAAGACACTAAATCTGAAAATTTGCAATTGGGCCTAGGAGACCTAAAATTTGAAGAAACAATCAAAACCAACGAATTAGGCACCCAAAATGTGGTATGTGGGTGTAATTGGATTTCCCATACCTATTAAGTATAAGAAAGTTAATATTTTGACTTGAATAGTATTATGAATAGTAACCCCAAAATGAAAATCTCCAAGAACGTTAGTTTAAGCATGTTATGGTCAGAATTGAGCATATATAAATTAATTATTGAATTTATTGTGAGATAAGATACTAAAACACTATCAATTGTGTGCTTTAGCTGAAAAAGACCCGAAAGGGCTAAGGGACTGAGTCAAGGCCTAGAGGCGACTCATATCAGGTCTGTGCATAGTAATTTTTGTTTAAATATATGATTCTTGAAAATTTGATTTTGAGTTAATTATGAATTGTGTTGCCATTTATGATTATGAATATGACTTTGGAAATTGACCAGATTTCTCACAAATTATTTAAATAAATTATTTTGAATTGATTTTGTGTTCACACTTAACATGACAATACCATATTATTCCTCCTACATTTATGGGGTTGAGATCGTTTATTTTCCTCCTTCTCTGGCTTACTAGTTAAGGTCGAGATCGGATGAGTACTCATTAGCTAGCTAGCCACCTCCCACATTGATTTCGATTAGTGAGGTTGTAGATTGCTTTGTCATGGTGTACAACACGGCATTGATCGAAAATTTTGTGTTATGCTTATGTTGTGTATGAATTGGCAACACTGTGTTTATTAAATTGTTTGACAAAAATTGTGCTATAATGAGCTTTGAAAAATTGTGAAATGTGATTGCGAGATTTTTGAATTGTGAATTGTTCATAAATATTTTATATTATGCATTTTACATTTTATTGTGCACTACTGAGTATTTTTATACTCAGCGATAACTCTTTTTGCTGTCGCAGATAGAGACAAGAAAAAAGCAGCAGAGTGAGCTGCTGATTGTGAGGACCACCTAGAGATTTTTGTCTGGGTAATTTCTTGATGTAAATAATTTTGTAGTCATATGTACTTTTGTAACTGAGCAGTTGTACAGTTAATATGTAATACTATTGTCTTTTGGATTTTTATGTCTGTAAATCTAACTGCAAATGTAAATTTCTTATTTTGAATGCATTGTGCATAGCTTAATTTGAACTATTTGAGATAAAATTTTATTTTGAATTGTGGAGAAGGATGAGAATTGTGTTGATTTGAGTTTTGGTGGTTGAATTGGTGAAGTGTATTATTATTGGGAGTGTTTTTCTATAGGTAAAATTTTTTATTTTTCTCAATTATTGTCGGTACTCTGCCAAAATTTTTCCAAAATTGAGGAAAAAAAAATGGACAACAATTTTAACTAGCTTTTAATCTTCAATTAAATGTTTTTAGTTCCTACAAAAAATGCTCACCACTTCCAAAAAGTAAGAAAATGGTTTCAAAATCCCTTGTAGTATACTTGATGAGTTATCTGTCACACCTTATCCCTACGTAAGGCATAATATAATTCCGTAGTATACCTAATGAATTATCAAACTTCGTCTACTGATAACCTATTAAATATACTACAAGGGATTTTAAACATTTTCTTATTTCTTTTTACATTGGTGAGCACTTTTGACAGGTGTTAAAATTTTTTTTTTAACTGAAATGAAACCAATTAACAAATCTGAAGTATCAGAAATTTCTGTAAAAATTTCGGCAGAGTACCGTCTGTATTTTGAATAAAACAGTTTTTCAAAAACCTATAAAAAAAAACACTTCCAATATATTTGTTCAATCCCAAACTCTAATGTGGCTCAACACAAATAAATTTCCTCAACATTTGTCAAACTCAATTAAATATAAATTTTCAGTAGTTCCAAACGCTGAGATAAGAAAAATATATTACAACATTTTTACAGGCCAAAATAATGTATATCTTTAGTTTACAACTGCTCAAGACCAAGTACAATATATACATACAGTGCACATACATTACAATAATATTTATAAGGAAGTGGTATACTCAATATACTTTGCAAAATCCCAAAAGTATAGCACAAGCAGCCTACTCTGCTGCTTTATCTGTCTGTCTACCTGTGACAGCAATGAAAAAGCTATTGCCGAGTAAAATTTACTCAGTGGTGCATAATAACAATTTAAAATGCAGTATATAAAACATTTATCAACAATTCACAATTCAAATAATTCACAATTTCATGTCACAATTTTCAAAGCTCATATAACACAAATTTGATCAAACAATTGAATAACACAGTATTGCTAATCAATAACACAACTTAGGTCATGATAAAAACTTTTCCGAACATGCCGTATTGTACACCACTACAAGACATACTCACCCCACTAATCGAAATCAATGAGGGAGGTAGCTAGTTAGATAATGAATATCCATACTCACCTCAGACTGACAAGTGAAAGAGGGAGGAATATAGTCATACTCACCCCATAAATGGAGGAGGAACATAGTGATATTGCCATGCCAAGTGTGAATTAAAAACAATTTCAAATCACAATATTTAAATATTTCATACAAACCACAAATCACATTTTATCTCAAAATTTCCATTTGCAAAGTAGGCAACACAATAATTTTCAAATAATATTCCCAAAGCCAAAACAATAAAAAATTATTCATAACTCATTTCTCTAAATAAATTTTCTATTAAAAGCAGTGAATATAAAAAGTATTATGCACAGACCTCGGATGAGTCGCCTTTTGGCCTTGACTCAATGTTCCTTATGCTCTTCAATATCTTTTTCAACTGAAACACACAATTTAAAGTGTTTCAGTACTCAGTTAAATTGTTTCTAATCATAAGGTTCCATAATTAAATTTTATTGATACTACTCATTTCATTAGTCAACCTATAATTTTGACCTTTAATGCACACTAGGTGAATTAATTTTAATGTTACCAATATGTCACATTTTATAGTCCTCAAGTGTTGGTATATGTCGCAAGGTATTTTGCGGTCGCCTGGACAAAGCTCTTCACCGAAGTGGGAAAAGTGAGGAGTCGCCACTTTAATTTTGAGGGAAATTAAAGAAACCATTTGTGAAGGTAAATTAAAAAGCAACCACTTCGAAAATAAAGATTCTAGGTTTGGGGTCCGTAAACGGGTGGGGAAGGTGTTAGGCACCCCACCTCGTCCCTCAGTGAGGGTAAACAGATTTAATGTTATGCTCTTCATAAGTTAAAAAGATAATTAGAGGGTTGGGATAGTGATGATGTTAATCCTTTGTGCAACATAAAGGAATATTTGATATTTCACTTATTTTGGATTGCCCCAAGAACACAAGTTCATGAGATGACCCTTTAGTGATTAGGTGTCGAGTAAAGTTATCTAGTATATTGGAGTTGTGTTATTTTAATTTGGCTTTTGTAAAGAAAGCTCGGGTAAGAAGTTTCTACCGATCTCTAGGTGTGTTTTAGAGTTTTAAGCGGGAGATTTCGGATAAGAACTCTCCTTCGATCTCCACATATTTTATTAAGGTTTTGGCTAAGAATCGGGTAAGAACTCTCCCCCAATCTCTTAGAATATTTGGTTTAAAAATTTTAAGTGAAGGATCTCGGATAAGAGCTCTCCTCTAATCTCAGTGTTTTTTTTTTTTTTTTAAATGAGAATCAGGTAAGAACTCTCCCCCGATTTCCATGTTTTCAGTTTTGAAATTTTAAGTGAAGGATCTCGGATAAGAACTCTCCTCTGATCTCCATGTTTTATTTAAATGAGAATCAAGTAAGAACTCTCCCCCGATCTCTTAAAGTCTTCAGTTTAAAATTTTAAGCGAAGGATCTTAGATAAGAACTCTCCTTCGATCTCCATGTTTTATTTAAATGAGAATCAGGTAAGAACTCTCCCTGGTCTCTTAGAATATTTGTCAGGATCGTATATCGTAAGGATTTTGAACTAAGGATTCTAGTGCCAGAAACCCGCGCAAAGCTTTTCTTAACCCACTGAGCCTTATAACTAGAGGGTGGATACAAGATCGAACTTCTCGCCGATCTCCTATATGATCGCCTTATCAGAACTCTTTGACTGGCGATATCCGATCTCTTTTGGTTAATAGTCCGGGACCCAATCTCATCTTGATTCCCGCTCTATTATGTTATCTCTTGGGCTCGTTTCGTAGCCTAACCCCATAGCTTTTTCCTTTGATCTGCTATTCAACCTTTTGTTATTTTTATTTGTTCGAAAAAAAAAACTTTCACGTTAAGATAGTTCTATCAATATATTTTTTTTAAGTTACCTACAATTTGCCCACAACCAGAACACCTATTTTCGAAGGAAATGAAAACTAAGAAGAAATAAATAAAGTTTACGAATGAATAGAAGAAGTAAACTCAAAAAATAACTATTGGCCTGAATAATCTACGTTGGGATTTTTAGTGCAACTGAACTTAATGGAAATTTCGAGAATAAAAGCAGAGAAAATAAAACACGAGCATTCGGTAACGTGACAGTCTAGACACTTACTTGCAGGAGGCTAAGGCTATTGAACTTACTCTGGGACCACAAATATTGTAGAGTTGAAAGCTGATGGTCCAGGGACTAATGCTTACTTGATGCGAGAACGGTCGAGAATGCGGTTGAACGGCGGCGATAGGGTCGGAATGAGATCAAGCTTGGAGAATAGTATACTGATGTTAGGGTGATAAGACAAAACTGAAAAAAATGGTATCGCAGAGTAATGAACAGACTGAAAACGAAGAATTTCAGGGTCCAAAACTCCTTTAATGGAGATAATTAAGAAAACTAGTTTCTGAAGTTTCTCGATTTTATGAAAGCTTGGAACGGCAAAATAGCAAGACTGAATTAAATTTCAGAGCCTTTCCACTATAATCACCACCACCTTTTTCGTCCGTCCCTTCTATAGTATTGCATGCAGGTATTTATAGGAAACAGGTGCTTTAATGAAGGGTCAGGATCTCCCTGGGGGGAGACAGAGGGTTTGGATTCAAAGGTACATGATCCGATGTCTGAGAATTAAAAGGAATCAAAATGGAGGGCTGGGAACCTATTCAGAATATCTGTCCTTTCTCCTTATAATCCAACAGCTCAGGGTCTTGCCTACAAGATGGATCCGAGGGCCGAGAATAAAAAGCGTTGATCCTATCATCTACCTTTCGATCCAAGGGCTCCGGGTTCGTCCTTACAAGTATGATCAATGGTTGAGATCAAGGTGTACAAGACTGTCATAACTGTTTTGGCATCTGTCAGCTAAGTGAGCTTTTCTGCATATGAGGCGTGCAGTTAAGATTTGATCCACCTGCAATGCTTTAACTAACTTGGCACTGATTATGAAGAGAGTTGATTAGAGGTTATTTTATCCTCTTCGTGCTTTTCGATCTCTATTCTTTCTGATCTTTCTATTATGACCCTTTCCTTTTCCGATCTTCCTCACATCGGGTCCCCCATCATTTCCCGATCTCTCCCATTCTAGATTCTTCCTCTTTATCTGTCCTGCCTTGGTTAAAGTAATTAATTCTTCGGTTACTGATGCATCCGCTTCGGTTTTTCTATGTAATAAATGCTCAGGCCCTATATATATGCACCCGCGAGAAAGCCCCTTCATACTTCACTTCTCCTTTAGTTTCTAGATTTCTCTGATTCTAGTTTCTCCAGTAATAACTTCGACTATGGTGACTACTTTTGATCTTTTTTCGACTGTTTTCTTTGCCCCTCATCTGAAAATTTATGATCCCGGCTATCAGAGAATCATGAGAATGATATCTGATAATAGTGAGGGAACTGAACTAATTTATCGATCAAGATCGAAAATGACGATCATGCTAATCTCGAATCGGTCTACCAGTATAATTGGTGGGCCGATCTCGAGCAAGAGTATTGCTAATTTCAATCTTAATGTCGATGATCACCTCTTGAAGTTCATTTGGCTCCTCACCACATCGGGCGTCCCAATTGCAGCTCGATTCTGGTCGATGACATCGACGATGACTTCGCTCACCATCATGAGAGTCATAGTCACCCTATCTAAGCTGCACATCTATCCAATACTTGTGGCCAACTTTCTGATCAAACACATCTTTTGATTCAGCCACAAGACTAGGCTTTGACATAGGCTGCTACTAGGTGAGATGTAGTGCCGATCTTTAGAAATCGCCCAAATAATGTAATCCGATCTTTTGAGATCTCCCAATTGATGTAATCCGATCTTTTGAGATCGCCCAACTGATGTAATCTGATCTTTTGAAATGAAATGAAATTTTATTTAAACATTTTGTTTCATTATTGCACTATTTTTCGATCTCTGATAAGTGCATCCGATCTGGTTGCTATTTGCCGATCCCTGAGTTTGAAAATTGACTTTAGTAAGCCGATCTCATTTGTTTGAATTTATTATTGTGTTTCTGGAACCTTCCATGACGTGTCAGGAAAGCGAGTCGATTTCGCTAACCGATGCACCGCTTGGGACTTTGTGAGCATTAAATGCTCAGACGGGTATAAATAGGGGGAGGGTCAATCAGTTGCTCCCTTATGTCACTTTCAACACTTTGCTAGCAATTTTAACATTCTCTCATTTCTTCAAGTATTTCCAGCACTGATCACATTCCGATAAGGATTTTGATTCTTTTCTTAGTTAAACTTCTTTTGTTTTCTTGAAAATGAGCGGCGCCGAGGGTTAGAGAGCTACGAGCCTGCCTTTTGTCCATGTTTCGTGGACCCTGAAAGAGGGCGACGTAATTAGATTAGGTGGTCAAACCAGCACGGCCCTCATTCCGGTAACTGGTCCGGCTGCCAAACCGAGGCAAGGGGTATCTTCCAGAAGAGAAAACTTGCCAGTGGATGAATTGCCTTCGATTTTGAGGGAAACCGATCTTCAATCTATAAGTCAGGAGTACAATTTGTGGATCGACCCCTTTGAACTGATCAAATGCCATGGCAATCATCGGGCTGATCACTTCTTCGATGAGAGCGATCTCATCATGGTGTATGAAGAGCAACTGAAGGCCGAGCTCCATTTTCCTTTGGATGAATTTTACAAGGCTGTCCTAAAATTCCACCATGTCTCTGTAGCTCAAGTGCATCCTGGCGGACTTTAATAGCTTTCCAGGGCCTCTGCCTAGCTAAGGGACTAGAACCCACGGCTAAAGTCTTTGCCAAACTACATAGGTTTGCCCGAAGGAAGGATGATGAGTTCTGGTTCTTTTAGGCTAAGCCTAACTGTTCTCTCTTTACCGATCTCCCTTCTTCATTGAAGAATTGGAAGAACCGGTTCTTCATTTTGAGGAGCAAGATTCGGAACGGCTTTGAGGGTATCCCACAGAGTTGGCAACACTTGGTCACTCCGATCCCAAAAAAGATCACCTTAAGTAAGGATGAAGATGCCGTAGTGAAAGAGTTAAAGTCTCAGGCGTCCACCCAGAAATTCTCGTGCTTAGACGCGGTGATGGCCGAAATGAAGTATTGGATGATGCGGCTGATCACTGACAAAGAATACGAGCTTCAGCTCTCTGACCTCAGCCCTGGTACTACCCATATCTCTAGTCTCTGAATCTTAGTGAACTCACTGACTTCTTCTTTGTGCAGGTATGGCAGGGCGGCGATACTTCCAAGGAGAGCCGCAAGCGAAAGAGGGAGGTCTCCAGAAAAGTGAGAGCGATGAAAGGGGCCACCATTGCTAATGCTCAGACCCCTCGTCGTGAATCAGTAGAGGTGCCGAGCTCTCCTCCCCGATCTCAGGAGCAACCGATCCCTGAGGTAGAGGTCATCACTCTTGCTTCTCAGCAAATCGAGCTTCCACCTCCCCCTCCTCCTCCGATCTCTTCCAATGTGGAAGGGGAGTCTTCCGGTCCCACGGTCAGGACTCTTTCCTGGGCCGCTCAACTCCTAATCCAATCACTGGAAAGGAACAGCTCTATTAGAGGGAATCCCAGCTTGGCCAAAGTCATGGGAGCTTCCATTTGCTTCCAAGAAGATTGGAACAGGTTGGCAGAGGAGAGCCTTGATGATATCTTAGCTCAGACAATGAGCTAAGGCTTAGAGGCCATTGCAAACCAGCACATACTCAGAGAGAAAGCCCACGCCTTAAAGAAAGAGATCTTTAAGGCGGTCCAAGATGCCTCCACTGTACAAGCTCAGCTCTCCTCTGCTAATGAGTACATCGCCAGAATGGAAGATCAGATGAAACATTATGAGGAGAGGATAGTGGAAGTGGAACGAGAACTTGAAAACTCTCGAGCTGGTTGGTCTGCCAATCTCACTCGTTATGCTGAAGACCTTCGGGTGAAGGAGGAAGAGCTCCGAGCCAAGGATGAGGAGCTCCAAGCTAAGGAAGAGGAGAGCACTACAAAGGAGGCCAGGGCTTATGTGAATGCCCATAATGACCTTCTGGCCGAGCTGAGGAAGCAGTATCCTGAAGAGGACTTCTCCTCGATGAATGAGCTCGCCCCAGGGGCCGAAGATGAGAGCAACAAGGAGCCCAAGAGAGGGAGAGAAAATGAGAGAAACGATGATGTACCTGGAGAACAGGCTGGGGGAGACCCTCTAACCAAATGACTTGTAAATTTTATTTTGAGATGCAATGAAGTCCTTTTTGTTCAATTTTTTTTTTGATGAGATCGGAAAGTGTCCAAATTGTATGAGTACTTAATTGCTTTGCACATGTTGGACAGTAAACTTAAAAACAACCATTAACCTAAGTATAAAAAATCAAAAAAACATTATACATAAGCTTGAGATCATACTAAGCCACAACCAAGCACCGGATAAGACTTTAAAACATTGGAATTAAAAAGTTTGGACATTGGTTTGAATTCTAAAGATTGGGATCATCATTAGACCGGATAGAGACCTTAATTTCACTTTAATACCTAGGGCATTCAAGTTAGAACCAAATCCTGACATTAGCCAAATGAAGTTCCACAATATTTGTAAGAAGAGATCGGAAAACTATTAACTAAGTATGGGATCGGTTTATTCCATGGTCAAGCAATCGGTGAGTTCGGAAAAGTCATTTATGATCAAAGGACATCGGCTGAGATCGGATGAAGAAGTTGATTTTAAAGTCCCTTAACTTCGGAGGTCGGCCAAAATATGGTGTCGACAGTATATGTTACCAATTTCATTTTAAAGCTTATTGCATTTTATTGCAATTTATCGGATTTTAGTATGCTATTTTGACCTAGCCAGATGACCTAGTTTCCTCAGTTTTCAGGTTCTGGTCTGAATTACAAACTTGTAGGTCTATGTCTTAGTGAATTTTTGCCACAAATTTTAGGTCATTTGGAGTTTACTAGACCAAGTTATGGTCATTTTACTATTGCTGGACAGATTGCACTAAAATGGCAAACTTAGGTCATTTTTAGGTCATTTTCGATTCTGGCAGTTTTTATACTTGAACTTGTGCAAGTATTTTGACTTGCTTATGGTCATTTCTGGGTTTTGGTGTCTTCATAAGAGTTGTAGCTCTATGTCTAAGCTATCTATGGTATAAATTTCAGGTCATTTGGACCTATTTTGAGTGAGTTATGGCCAAAATACTGACTACTGTTCAAATGGTCAATTTTCAGGTTTGCAAAGTCACTAATACGGATTTGGTCAATTTTCATGTCACTTTCTGGACAGAATTTAGGTAGGCTTCCAACATGAAAGTTGGCACATTTTGTGCCTAGTTTAATCTTCAATTGGCCTCATACTAATTGGAGTCACACAAATCAGATTATAAGCTCAATTGTATACTGCCCTTATACACTTCATCAAATACACAACCATTACACATCCTACTTGCTTCACCTTAACTTTTATTACCAAATTTCTGGATTTATAAGACACTAACATCATTTATCACATCTCAACATGGTCATTTTGGACAGAAAACACAAGTGCTCAATGCACACATTACACCCTTAATTCTCAAAGTTTAATTCAACACAATATTAATGCACATAATCACTTGATTTGTACGTACACTTCCACTATCATTCATACACACTACCCTCAAACTATTACTACCAAAATTCATCAATAAATTTCATAAAGTCACACATTAATTCATGAACTCCAAGGCTGCCAACAGTGGCAGTTTGCTAAGGTATCAAATTTTCCTTCCAAACCCCTAAATTCAAGTGCTCAATATACATACATGGAGATTAATTTACTAACAATTCAAATTGACTTATTCAACACTAATTTCCATCAATTACATGTAGGAAAATCTCAAGCAACTCACCTTCCATGGCTTCCAAAAATGGACAGTCCCATAACTCAATCATTTCTTCAAATTTCTTCACCCAAAATACTACCCACAAGCTCAACACAAGTTTTAATTAAGCAAGGGAAGAAAATGGACACTTACCACTTGTTGGAGCTTGCTAAAACTTCACTAAAATCTCTTAAATTTAGTATCAACTTCTTCCTTGCAAAGTGAGGATTAACTTTAATGAAGACCATTGGTGGAAATCATGGCTTGATCATAGAGTTTGGAGCTTGTAAAAGTGGGCGGCTATGGATGAACTTTGGGAGCTTTTGGCTTGGCTATGGTGAATTTTGAGGAAGAAGAAAGTGAATGTAAAAGATAGTGGAGAATTCTGTTGATTTTTGCCTTTATATAGTCATTAGTGGTCCACTAATGTTAAGGAAATATTTGTTTAATTAAACTTTTAATTATTCAAATTCTTACCCCCTAATTTTCCTTATTTATACATTTTATTTGCAATTTCATTTTTCATGGGGTTTTCAAACTTTAATGTCACTTATTTTTAATGGAAATTTAGGTCAAAAGCTAACTCTATGTGTCAAATGACCCAAATGCCCCTATTCTGTTTATATTCCCCATTTTTCGATAATACCAAATTTTGTCGATTTCTTGATTTTTCGTTTTTTTTTGTACTAATTAATTTTTTTTTTTGACATTTCTAATGTCATTTATACTTCTCAAGTGTGCATATTTCTTTTGATAAGTACAACTGCTCAAGTGTCCTAAATTAATACATATGACATATTTACTTTATGAATATGCACTAATGGAGGTCAAACTCCTTGTGTTCGATCTCAGAAAGTAGAAATTCTTGAAAATGGAATGGAAGATGGAGATCATTTCGTAAAGCAATTTATCAAGGCTGAGACCCAAGAGGAAGCCCCAGCACTCCAGAATGTGAGAGGGTCAACCACTCCAGCTCCTCCTCAAGCACCGTAGTTTCCTGCTCAGTTTGCACAGTAGATTGTTGCGTTCTTTCAACAAATGGTGGGAAATGTGCCACCACAAGCTCAGATGTAAGCACCTGCAGCACAACCACAGTCCCCGGCTCTGCAAAATGAAAAATTAATGAAATTTGGGGCTACTGAGTTCAAGGGCACCGTGGATCCACTGGAAGTAGAACAGTGGTTAGAACGAATGGAAAGGGTATTGTAACACCCCCGTTTGCATAGCCTGGTAGATTTCACTGTTCCGGTGACCGGTGTCGGTCCGGACAATTAAGGGGATTAGAACCATACTTAAGACAACTAGAGAAACCATAAACACAAATAATTAGTAATGTTCAATTAGTTAAGTATAAATAAGAAAAACAAAACATAAGAAGTTAAACGAGCCGAGAGTCACAGCGATAGGTGACCTCCTCGGGAACGACTGCGAAGTCATTTTAAACTCAAATTTCGAATCGTAAAATGTGACGCTGCGGTCCTTAGGACCCTTATGAACACAGCGGGAAAGAGAAAATCATAAAAAAGTACTGTTAAGTCAGTCAAATAATTAGGTCAGGGAGCCGGAAGAAATATAGAATTATTTGCAAACCGGGATGAACCGACGAGGGGCAATTTGGTCAATTGACCCTGAGAGCTGACTCCTGACCTAACTGTCAAATAAAATCGGAGAAAAGAAAATTTCGAGATCGAGAATTAAATTAAAGAACTAATAGAAAAAAAAAAAAAAAAAAAAAAAAAAAAAAAAAAAGAGGAAAATGAAAAAGTAAAAGGGTGATGACATCATGCATGACCACATGCATGATGTCATAAAATAAATTAATTAAGTTAATTATTAATTTAGATTTTTGTGGTCTTCCATAAACCAAAATAAATAAAATAAAAGAAAAGAAAAATTTAATTACTTCTCCATTCCCATCACCCATTTCTCTCTCATTTCTCTCATTTCATTTCCACCATTAACACCCATCTCAAGCTTTCAAAAGCTTGATTTTATTTTATAAACTCCCTAACTTCTTTAAGTAAATCTTGTTCTTGGACTTTAACAAGCATCTTGACAACAAAAAGAAGAGGAAAGAAAGAAGATTTGAAGAGGGAGAAATTCAACAAAAGAGGTTAGTGGTTAGTTTTTAATATTATGTTTAAATTCATAATTAAGTAGTTGAATTACACTAGAAATTGTGGAAAAATGAAATGAAATAAATTGTTAAAGGACCAAACCTAAATTTTAGTCAACTAGGGTTTGAGGATGTGTATGCATGAACTTGGTGAATTTAAAGGTGTATGTGAGCTTATTGGTGTTGAATGATCATAATTAAATGTTTTGAATTAGTTAAATGCAACAATTTAGTGTGATTAGGGTTTGGAGGCCTAGGGTTTTGAGGCAAAAATTTGGAGAAATGAGTAAATGATGTGTTTGACCTATTGTGAAGTGAAAAATGGTCAATTATGACCAAATGATTTGTGTTTAAATTGTTGGAATGGAAGCCAAATTCGGAGGTTGTATGGTCATGCTGCTGGCAGCATGACCAAGTCAACTTTGAAGGACCAAAACTGTAATTTTACAAGTCCAATTGATATGGCACCAATTGGGGATGAAAATAGACATAAAATGACACAATTTTCATTTGGGAACCATGCCCAAAAAGTGACCAAAACTTAGTGAACCAATTGACCAAAGTTGAATAAGAGCAGGCTGCCACTGTACAAACTTACCAAATGAACAGTATTTGTTCATTTGGTCATAACTCGAGCTAGGCAGGTCAAATTGACCTGAAATTTTACCAGTGATTAGATGAGATATAGACCTAAAAATTTCATGAAGAACACAAGTCCAAATTCTGCCAGAAACCAAGCCATTTGGCCACCCCAAGTTGGTGATCCAAATCTGCCAGCACCAAAATTTGCCCAGAAAATCTGGGTTATTTTCCATCCGGCAGCCCTGATTCAAAGGGCCATAACTTGAGCTACAAAACTCCAATTGGGGTGATCCAAAAGTAAGAATAAACTTAAGACATTAAGGAACATTTTCTATGAAGGAAGTTTTGCCAAATTCCAACAGTAGATTGACCAATGGAATAGTGCAACTTGGAGTACCAAAACTGAAAATTTGACAATTTGGCCAAAAGGATTTAAACTTTGAGAAAATGACCAAAACCAACAAATTTAATGACCAAAATGTGGTATGTGGGTGAAGTTGGAGTTCCCATACCTATTAAGCCTTAAAAAGTCAACAATTTGACTTGAATAGTGCAGTGAATAGTAAACCGAAACACAAAAACTTCGAGAACGTCGAATTTAACGCGATAGAACTAGGTAAAAGTAAAGTTAAATTTATTTTTGGACTTATGTTAAGTTATGGTACTGAAACACTATGAAACTGTGTATTTCAGCTGAAAAAGACTTGGAGGCTCAGAGAGACTGAGTCAAGGCCTAGAGGCGACTCACGTCAGGTCTGTGCACAGAACTTTTATTTGAATATATTATTCTTGAAAAATTGATTTTTTTTTAGCTAATTACAAATTGTGTTGCCATTTATGATTGTGAATATGACTTTGAAAGTTTACCAGATTTCCAATAAATTATTTGAATAAATTGTTTTGAATTGATTTTGTGTTCATACTTAGCATGACAGTATCACACTATTCCTCCTCCATTTATGGGGTTGAGATCGTTTATTTTCCTCCCTCTCTGGCTTGGCAGTTGAGGTTGAGATCGGATGAGTATTCATTAGCTAGCTAGCCACCTCCCTCATTGATTTCGATTAATGGGGTTGTAGATTGCTTTGTCATGGTGTACAAGACGGCATTGATCGGAAATTTTGTGTCATGGCTTAAGTTGTGTATGATTTTGGCAACACTGTGTTTATGAAATTATTTGACTAAATTGTGTTTTTATGAGCTTTGATATTTGTGAAATGTGATTGAGAAGTATTCAAATTGTGTTTCATCAATAAATGATTTATGTATTGCATTTTAAATTTTTATTGTGCACCACTGAGTATTTTTATACTCAGCGATAGCTTATTTTGCTGTCGCAGATAAGAGCAAGGAGAAAGCAGCAGAGTGAGCTGCTATCGAATTGTGGACCACATCGATCATTTTGTACGGGTATTATTTTATACCCTTGTAGATAATTTTGATGTAAATATAGAAATGTTGTATATATCAATGTAAGTTGAGCAGTTGTAAGTAAATTGTAATAAAATTATTTTTTTGGATTTCCTTCTGTAAATTAATATTTTTACTTATGAATTTCTTACTTTATGCTTTGTGATTGGAGATATTAAATATTTTGAGATGATAAATCTTGGTTTGTATTGTGAAATTAATTGGAAGTGCGTTGAATTGAGTTGATTGAGATTTATTGAAGGTTGGAAGTTGTGAAAAACTTTTGGAAGTGTTTTTTTTAGGTATTTGAAGAACTGTTTTCTCCAATTACAAACGGAACTCTGTCAAAAATTTTATAAAATTTGCGGCAAAATTTAAATGGACAAAAATTTTTACTAGTATTTAAACTTTGAATAAATGGTTTTTAATTTCTACCAAAATGCTCACCACTTCCAAAATGTAAGTAAATTGTTTTAAAATCCCTTGTAGGGTACTTAATGAGTTATCGGTAGGTGAAGTTCGGTAGTTCATTAAATATTCTATGGGATCATGTTATGCCTTACAGTGGGGTAAGGTGTGACATGTTTTAGTGGTATCAGAGCATGGTTTTTCAATAAATTTTGACTATGTGTATGAATATTTCTTTGATAAGTACAACTGCTCAAGTGTCTTTAATTGATACATATGACATATTTACATCATGAATATGTACTAACGGAGGTCAACCTCCTTGTGTTTGATCTCAGGAAGTAGAAAAATTGGGAAAACGGAATGGAAGGAGGAGATCATTCCAAAGAACAATCTGTTGAGGCTGAGGTTCAAAGGGAAGCCCCAGCACTCCAGAACGTGAGTGGGTCAGCCATTCGAGCTCCTGCTCCAGCACCGCAGTTCCCTGCTTAGTTTGTACAGCAGATGGCTGCGTTTTTCCAGCAAATGGCGGGTAATGTGCCACCCCAAGCTCAAATGCCAGTACCTGTAGCACAACCACAGCCCTCAGCTCGGTAATATGAAAAATTGATGAAATTTGGGGCCACTGAGTTTAAAGGCACTATGGATCCACTAGAGGCAGAACAGTGGTTGGAAAGAATGGAATGAGTTTTCAGAAAGCTGCAGTGTATGGAAGAGCTAAAGTTCGAGTATTCAGTATCTCTTCTACAAGGGGATGCATATGAATGGTGGAAGACCATCCCCCACAGCCTGGTTGAGCCATCTGTGCTGACATGGATAGATTTTTTGAGGGAGTTTCGACAGAAAAGGGTTCCCGATGCATATGTGGATATGAAGTTACAAGAATTTTTGAGTTTGAAACAAGGGGACCGAACCATAGCAGAGTATGAGAGAGACTTCTCAAGGCTAAGCCACTATGCTGGAAGCTTAGTCTCCACCCCCAGATACAGATGTAAGAGGTTAGAATCCGGGTTAAGGCCGAATCTGAGAATGCAAGTCGTGGGTTTTTGACATCAGAATTTTGCTGAATTGATCTCACAGGCCACAGGCTGGAAAGAATAGAATCGAAGGCGGTGAAGAAGGGTACACAAGAGAAACTGAAAAGACTACAGGACAAACATCTGAGAGTGGCTCTGGAAAGAAAAAATAGTTTGGGGGATCCAACTCCCGTAGATCTGGCAGAGGAAGATTTTCTGGCCAATGGCCACCCCGTGCAGTAGAGACCAGCAGACACCAGAAGCTCTATCGGTCGGCGATGTGAAACTTGTGGTAAAACTCATGGCGGTTTATTTCAAGGCCACCGGTGCATGTTTTAAGCGTGGAGGAGCGGACATTTCGCTAAGATTGCACCACCGCGCAGTGCGGATCTTTTGCTACATCCGAAGGATCACCAAGTCTCGCACCTAGAGGTTCACAATCACCGCTAGAGGTAGAGGCGGTAGGGGTCCCGTAACACCCGAAGTCAAAGCATTAACCAGCCCGGTACCAGTGGCGCACCACTCAGAGTGTATACCATGCATCAGAGGGAAGAACCTAAAACATCAGACGTTGTAGCTGGTAATTTTTCCATCCTTGACCAAGATGTACATGTGTTATTTGATCCTGGCTCCACACATTCGTATGTTAGTGCCAGTGTGATGTGTTCTACTGCTATTCAGTGTGTACCAATGGACTATGATGTGCTAGTAACTAGTCCATTAGGCCAGGAGGTCAGGGTAAATAGGCTATAGAGGGATCGCCTTTGGTGATCCAAGGACACATTTTTGTCTGATTTAATTGAAATGCCCTTCAGAGATTATGACATTATCTTGGGCATGGATTGGTTAGCCAGGCATCACGCCATGATTGACTGTAGACTGAAGACAGTCACTTTTGGTCTTCCTCAGTATGGTGATGTAGTAATACATGGGGAGAGGCAGTTATTGCCTTCAAACATCATTTCAGCTGCACTGGCCAGAAAAATGATTAGAAAAGGGTGTGAGGCGTACTTGGCACATGTGATAGACACCCAAGTGGGAAGTCCGGATCGAGGACATTCCTCTGTATGTGACTTTCGGATGTGTTTCTGATGAATTGCCGAGATTAGCTCGAGAAGAGAAGTGCGATTTGAAATTGATGTTATGCCTGGTGTGGACCCAATCTCCATAACGCCATACAGAATGGCACCAGCAGAATTAAAAGAATTGAAAGTACAGTTGCAAGAGTTGCTTGATAAGGGCTTCATTCGCCCTAGTGTGTCACCTTGGGGAGCGCCGGTGTTATTTGTAAAGAAGAAGGATGGCACTCTCCGGTTATGCATTGACTATCGGTAGTTGAATAAGGTGACAATAAAGAACAGATACCCATTTCCCCGCATTGATGACTTATTTGATCAGTTGAGGGTGCAGCTGTGTTCTCCAAAATTGACCTGAGATCAGGTTATTATCAGCTGAAAGTACAAGAGCAGAGTATTCCTAAAACTGCCTTCAGAACCCGCTATGGCCATTATGAGTTCTTGGTCATGCCCTTCGAGTTAACTAATGCTCTGGCTGCTTTTATGGATCTGATGAACACTATCTTCAGACCATACCTCGACCAGTTTGTTGTGGTATTTGTCGATGATATATTGGTCTATTCGAGGAATGCAGAAGAGCATGATAGACATCTGCGGATTGTACTACAAACTTTGAGGGAGAAACAGCTATACGCTAAATTGTCGAAATATGAATTTTGGCTGAAGGAGATATCCTTTTTGGGGCACATAGTATCAGCAGAGGGTATTAAGGTAGATCCTAGCAAGATTGAAGTCGTCCCATTGGAAGCCACCAGAAATGTCACGAGATTCACGATTTTAAGGTTAGCTGGATGCTACCGTCGATTTGTGAAGGGATTCTCTATGTTGGCATCTCCATTGACCAAGCTACTTAGAAAGGATGTGAAATTTCAGTGGACGGACAAGTGCCAGCAAAGTTTTGATGAATTGAAGAGATGTTTAACTGAGGCTCCAGTCTTGACTTTACCTACACCGGGTAAAGAATATACAGTTTACAGCAATGTTTCTCACAATGGGTTAGGTTGTGTGTTGATGCAAGATCGAAATGTCATTGCCTATGCATCACGCCAGCTGAAACCGCATGAGAGGAATTATCCGACACATGACTTGGAGCTTGTAGCCATTGTGTTTGCTCTTAAGATCTGGAGGCACTATTTGTATGGGGAGAAATGTTACATCTACACAGATTATAAGAGTTTGAAGTATTTGGGCACCCAGAAAGAGTTGAATTTGAGATAGAGGAGATGGTTAGAATTGATAAAAGACTATGATTGTCTGATAGACTACCAGCCAGGGAAAGCTAATGTTGTGGCTGATGCCCTAAGTCGCAAGACTATGGCAAGTCTACAAGTTACTCCCTTGTCTTTGGTACATGAGTTGAGATCATTACATGCCAGTTTAGAGATTAATGATAATGGGCAGACAGCAGTTGCATGGCATGTATAGCCAGTATTGATCAGATCAGAATGGCTGCTCAGAATGATGAAAGGTATCAGAAGCTGTTGGAAGAAGTCCGACAGGGCAAGAAACCAGAGTTCTCAATCAGAGATGACGGTTTACTGCTACACCATGACAGAATGTGTGTTCCTAATGATGTTGATTTGAGGCAAATCATTTTGAAGGAAGCACATGAGTCTCCTTTTGCTATGCACCCTGGTGGTACAAAAATGTATAGAGGGCTAAAGGAGCATTACTGGTTGATGGGTATGAAGAGAGATGTGGCAGAGTTTGTATCCAAATGCCTGACTTGTCAGCAAGTAAAGGCAGAGCATCAAGTACCAACTGGGTTGTTACATCCACTACCAGTGCCAGAATGGAAATGGGAAAGAATAACGATGGACATTGTAATGGGACTTCCGAGGACACAGAAGAGTCATGATGCAGTATGGGTCATTGTTGATAGACTGACTAAGTCTGCTCATTTTTTGCCAGTCTGAATGGACTACAGTTTGGACAGATTGGCCAGGTTGTACATTGATGAGATTGTGAGACTGCCAGTATCCATCGTATCAGACAGAGATCCTAGGTTCACTTCTAGATTCTGGGGTAGTCTTCAGAGAGCCCTAGGAACTAGATTGAACTTTAGTACTGCATTCCACCCATAGATAGATGGCCAGTCTGAGAGGGTAATTCAGATTTTGGAGGACATGCTACGGGCTTGTGTGATTGAGTTTGAGGGTAGTTGGGATACACACTTTCCTTTGATTGAGTTTGCTTACAACAACAGCTACCAATCAAGCATTGGGATGCCTCCATATGAAGCTTTGTATGGCAGAAAATGTAGAACCCCGTTGTGTTGGGATGACGTGGGTGAAAGAAAAATGATTAGACCCGAAATTGTTCAACAGACTGAAGAGAAAATTAGGGTGATCAAAGATCGACTTAAAGCTGCATCAGACCGTCAGAAGTCCTATATTGATTTGAAAAGAAGGGATATTGAGTATGCAGTGGGTGAGAAAGTTTTCCTCAAGATTTCTCCTTGGAAGAGGATTATGAGATTCGGCAGAAAGGGGAAACTAAGTCCTCGTTTTATCGGGCCATATGAGGTATTGGAAAGAGTGGGTCCTTTGGCTTATTGTTTGGCACTACCTCCAGAGTTGGAGAAGATGCATAAAGTTTTCCATGTGTCTATGTTGAGGAGGTATCGATCAGACCCATCTCATGTACTATCAGTAGAAGAAATTGAAGTAAATCTAGACCTCACATATAAAGAAGAACCCATAAAGATTCTGGCTTATGAGGTGAAGCAGCTATGGAACAAGCAGATACCATTGGTAAAAGTGCTGTGGAACCATCATTCGGGCCAAGAAGCTACTTGGGAACGAGAGGAGGACATGAGGAGACAGCACCCACAGCTGTTCAGAGATTGATACCAGGTAAAATTTTGAGACGAAATTTATTTTAAGGGGGGGAGAATTGTAACACCCCTATTTGTATAGCTTGGTAGATTTCAACATTCGGTGGACCGGTGTCGGTCCGGACAATTAAGGGGATTAGAACCATACTTAAGACAACTAGAGAAACCATAAACACAAATGATTAGTAATGTTCAATTAGTTAAGTATAAATAAGAAAAATAGAACATAAGAAGTTAAACGAGCCGAGAGTCACAGCGATGGGTGACCTTCTCGGGAACGACTGCGAAGTCGTTTTAAACTCAAATTTCGAACCGTAAAATGTGATGCTGCGGTCCTTAGGACCCTTATGAACACAGTGGGAAAGAGAAAATCACAAAAAAGTACTGTTAAGTTAGTCAAATAATTAGGTCAAGGAGCCGAAAGAAATATGGAATTATTTGCAAACCGGGATGAACCGACGAGGGGCAATTTGGTCAATTGACCCCGAGAACTGACTCCTGACCTAACTCTCAAATAAAATCGGAGAAAAGAAAATTTTGGGATCGAGAATTAAATTAAAGAACTAATAGAAAAAAAAAAAGAGGAAAATGAAAAAGTAAAAAGGTGATGACATCATGCATGACCTCATGTATGATGTCATAAAATAAATTAATTAAGTTAATTATTAATTTAGATTTTTGTGGTCTTCCATAAACCAAAATAAATAAAAGAAAAGAAAAAAAAATTTAATTACTTCTCCATTACCGTTACCCATTTCTCTTTCATTTCTCTCATTTCATTTCCACCATTAACACCCATCTCAAGCTTTCAAAAGCTTGATTTTATTTTATAAACTCCCTAACTTCTTTAAGTAAATCTTGTTCTTGGACTTTAACAAGCATCTTGACAACAAAAAGAAGAGGAAAGAAAGAAGATTTGAAGAGGGAGAAATTCAACAAACGAGGTTAGTGGTTAGTTTTTAATATTATGTTTAAATTCATAATTAAGTAGTTGAATTACACTAGAAATTGTGGAAAAATGAAATGAAATAAATTGTTGAAGGACCAAACCTAAATTTTAGTCAACTAGGGTTTGAGGATGTGTATGCATGAACTTGATGAATTTAAAGGTGTATCTGAGCTTATTGGTGTTGAATGATCATGATTAAATGTTTTGAATTAGTTAAATGCAACAATTTAGTGTGATTAGGGTTTGGAGGCCTATGGTTTTGAGGCAAAATTTTGGAAAAATGAGTAAATGATGTGTTTGACCTATTGTGAAGTGAAAAATGGTCAATTATGACCAAATGAGTTGTGTTTAAATTGTTGGAATGGAAGCCAAATTCGGAGGTTGTATGGTCATGCTGCTGGCAGCATGACCAAGTCAACTTTGAAGGACCAAAACTGAAATTTTACAATTCCAATCGATGTGGCACCAATTGGGGATGAAAATAGACATAAAATGACACAATTTTCATTTGGGAACCATGCCCAAAAAGTGACCAAAACTTAGTGAACCAAATGACCAAAGTTGAATAAGAGCAGGCTGCTACTGTACAAACTGACCAAATAAACAGTATTTGTTCATTTGGTCATAACTCGAGCTAGGTAGGTCAAATTGACCTGAAATTTTACCAGTGATTAGATGAGATATAGACCTAAAACTTTCATAAAGAACACAAGTCCAAATTCTGCCAGCAACCAAGCCATTTGGCCACCCCAAGTTGGTGATCCAAATCTAACAGCACCAAAATTTGCCCAGAAAATCTGGGTTATTTTCCATCCGGCAGCCCTGATTCAAAGGGCCATAACTTGAGCTACAAAACTCCAATTGGGGTGATCCAAAAATGAGAATAAACTTAAGACATTAAGGAACATTTTCTATGAAGGAAGTTTTTCCAAATTCCAACAGTAGATTGACCAATGGAACAGTGCAACTTGGAGCACCAAAACTAAAAATTTGACAATTTGGCCAAAATGATTTAAGCTTTGAGAAAATGACCAAAACCAACAAATTTAATGACCAAAATGTGGTATGTGGGTGAAGTTGGAGTTCCCATACCTATTAAGCCTTAAAAAGTCAACAATTTGACTTGAATAGTGTAGTGAATAGTAACCCAAAACATAAAAACTTCGAGAACGTCGAATTTAACGCGATAGAACTAGGTAAAAGTGAAGTTAAATTTATTTTTGGACTTATGTTAAGTTATGGTACTGAAACAATATGAAACTGTGTGTTTCAGCTGAAAAAGACTTGGAGGCTTCGGAGAGACTGAGTCAAGGCCTAGAGGCGACTCACGTCAGGTCTGTGCACAGAACTTTTATTTAAATATATGATTCTTGAAAATTTGATTTTTTTTGAGCTAATTACGAATTGTGTTGCCATTTATGATTGTGAATATGACTTTGAAAGTTTACCAGATTTCCAATAAATTATTTGAATAAATTGTTTTGAATTGATTTTGTGTTCACACTTAGCATGACAGTATCACACTATTCTTCCTCCATTTATGGGGTTGAGATCGTTTATTTTCCTCCCTCTCTGGCTTGCCAGTTGAGGTTGAGATCGGATGAGTACTCATTAGCTAGCTAGCCACCTCCCTCATTGATTTTGATTAATGGGGTTGTAGATTGCTTTGTCGTGGTGTACAAGACGGCATTGATCGGAAATTTTGTGTCATGGCTTAAGTTGTGTATGATTTTGGCAACACTGTGTTTATGAAATTATTTGACTAAATTGTGTTTTTATGAGCTTTGATATTTGTGAAATGTGATTGAGAAGTATTCAAATTGTGTTTCATCTATAAATGATTTATGTATTGCATTTTAAATTTTTATTGTGCACCACTGAGTATTTTTATACTCAGCGATAGCTTATTTTGCTGTCGCAGATAAGAGCAAGGAGAAAGCAGCAGAGTGAGCTGCTATCGAATTGTGGACCACATCGATCATTTTGTACGGGTATTATTTTATACCCTTGTAGATAATTTTGATGTAAATATAGAAATGTTGTATGTATCAATGTAAGTTGAGAAGTTGTAAGTAAATTGTAATAAAATTATTTTTTTGGATTTCCTTCTGTAAATTAATATTTTTACTTATGAATTTCTTACTTTATGCTTTGTGATTGGAGATATTAAATATTTTGAGATGATAAATCTTGGTTTGTATTGTGAAATTAATTAGAAGTGCGTTGAATTGAGTTGATTGAGATTTATTGAAGGTTGGGAGTTGTGAAAAACTTTTGGAAGTGTTTTTTTTAGGTATTTGAAGAACTGTTTTCTCCAATTACAAACGGAACTCTGTCAAAATTTTTATAAAATTTGTGGCAAAATTTAAATGGACAAAAATTTTTACTATTATTTAAACTTTGAATAAATGGTTTTTAATTTCTACCAAAATGCTCACCACTTCCAAAATGTAAGTAAATTGTTTTAAAATCCCTTGTAGGGTACTTAATGAGTTATCGGTAGATGAAGTTCGATAGTTCATTAAGTATTCTACGGGATCATGTTATGCCTTATAGTGGGGTAAGGTGTAACAGGTATTCAGAAAGTATCAGAGCATGGTTTTTCAATAAATTTTGACTATGTGTATGAATATTTCTTTGATAAGTACAACTGCTCAAGTGTCTTTAATTGATACATATGACATATTTATATCATGAATATGCACTAACGGAGGTCAACCTCCTTGTGTTTGATCTCAGGAAGTAGAAAAATTGGGAAAACGGAATGGAAGGAGGAGATCATTCCGAAGAACAATCTGTTGAGGCTAAGGTTCAAGGGAAAGCCCCAGCACTCCAGAACGTGAGTGGGTCACCACTCCGGCTCTGCTCAAAGACCGCGTCCTGCTCAGTTTGTACAGCAGATGGCTGCGTTTTTCCAGCAAATGGCGGGTAATGTGCCACCCCAAGCTCAAATGCCAGTACCTGTAGCACAATCACAACCCTCAGCACGGCAATATGAAAAATTGATGAAATTTGGGGCCACTGAGTTTAAAGGCACTGTGGGTCCACTGGAGGCAGAACAGTGGTTAGAAAGAATGGAATGAGTTTTCAGAAAGCTACAGTGTACGAAAGAGCTAAAGTTCAAGTATTCAGTATCTCTTCTACAAGGGGATGCATATGAATGGTGGAAGACCATCCCCCACAGCCTGGTTGAGCCATCTGTGCTGACATGGATAGATTTTTTGAGGGAGTTTCGACAGAAATGGGTTCCCGATGCATATGTGGATATGAAGTTACAAGAATTTTTTAGTTTGAAACAAGGGGACCGAACCATAGCAGAGTATGAGAGAGACTTCTCAAGGCTAAGCCACTATGCTGGAAGCTTAGTCTCCACCCCCAGAGACAGATGTAAGAGGTTTGAATCCGGGTTAAGGCCGAATCTGAGAATGCAAGTCGTGGGTTTTTGACATCAGAATTTTGCTGAATTGATCTCACAGGCCCTGGAACTGGAAAGAATAGAATCAGAAGGGGCAGTGAAGAAGGGTACACAAGAGAAAACTGAAAAGACTACGGGACAAACATATGAGAGTGGCTCTGGAAAGAGAAAATAGTTTGGGGGATCCAGCTCTCGTAGATCTGGCAGAGGCTAAAGACAAGTCACTTTTGGTCTTCTCCAGTATGGTGATGTGGTAATACACGGGGAGAGGCAATTATTGCTAACAAACATCATTTTAGCTGCACTGGCCAGAAAGATGATTAGAAAAGGGTATGAAGCATACTTGGCACATGTGATAAACATCCGAGTGGGGAGTCAAGTGTTAAGGGATATCCCTACTGTATGTGATTATCCGGACATGTTTCCTGATGAGTTTCCAGGATTACCTCCGAAGAGAGAGGTGAAGTTTGAGATTGATGTTATGCCTAGTATGGACTCAATCTCCACAGCACCATATAGAATGGCACCTGTAGAATTGAAAGAGTTGAAGGGGCAGTTATAAGAATTACTCGACAAGGGCTTTATCCTCCCTAGTGTGTCACCTTGGGGAGCACCACTGTTGTTTATTGAGAAGAAAGATGGCACTTTTTGCTTATGTATTGACTACCGACAGTTGAATAAGGTGACAATAAAGAATAGATATCCATTGCCCCTCATTGATGATTTGTTTGATCAGTTGAGGGGTGCAACTGTGTTCTCCAAGATTGACCTGAGATTGGGTTATTATCAGCTAAAGGTGCAAGAATAGAGTAGCCCTAAAACTACTTTTAGAACCCACTATGACCATTATGAGTTCCTGGTCATGCCATTCGGGTTAACAAATGCTGCAGCTGCTTTTATGGATCTTATTAACACTATCTTCAGCCCATACCTTGATCAGTTTGTAGTGCTGTTTATTAATGACATCTTGGTTTATTAGAGGATTGCAGAGGAGCATGATAGGCATCTGCGCATTGTACTGTAGACTTTAAGAGAGAAACAGCTACATGCAAAACTATCAAAATGTGAATTTTGGCTAAAAGAAATATCATTTTTGGGGCATATAGTATCAGCAGAAGGCATCAACGTAAATCCAAGTAAGATTGAAGCTATCCTTAATTGGAGACCACCCAAAAATATCACGGAGATTCGCAATTTTCTGGGTTTAGCTGGATACTACTGCCGTTTTGTGAAGGGGTTTTCCATGTTGGCATCTCCATTGACTAAGCTTCTTTGAAAAGATGTAAAATTTCAATGGACGAATAAATGCCAACAGAGTTTTGATGCATTGAAGAAATGTTTGACTGAAGCTCCAGTCCTTACTTTACCTACCCCGGGTAAAGAATACACAGTTTATAATGATGCTTCTCACAATGGGTTAGGCTGTGTACTGATGCAAGATCCAAATGTCATTGCATATGCATCACGCCAGCTAAAACCACATGAGAGGAATTATCCAACACATGACTTAGAGCTAGCAGCTATTGTTTTTGCTCTTAAGATTTGGAGACACTACTTATATGGGGAGAAGTGTTACATCTACACAGATCATAAGAGTTTGAAGTATTTTGGTACTCAGAAGGAGTTAAATTTGAGACAGAGGAGATGGTTAGAATTGATAAAAGACTATGATTGTCTGATAGACTATCAGCCAGGAAAAGCTAATGTTGTGGCTGACATCTTAAGTCGCAAGACTATGGCAAGTCTACGAGTTTCTCGTTTGTCTATGGTACATGAGTTGAGAGCATTGCATGCCAGATTAGAGATTAATGATGAGGGGCAGACAGCAATTGCATAGCATGTACAGCCAGTGTTGATTGATCAGATCAGAATGGCTTCTCAGAATGATCAGAAATATCAAAAGCTATTAGAAGAAGTCAGACAGGATAAGAAAGCAGAATTCTCAGTGAGAGATGACGGTCTACTGCTACACCAGGGCAGAATGTGCATTCCCATTGATGTAGATTTGAGACAGATCATTATGAAGGAAGCACATGAGTCTCCTTTTGCTATGCACCCTGGTGGTACTAAAATGTATAGAGGACTGAAAGAGCATTACTGGTGGATAGGTATGAAAAGAGATATAGTAGAATTTGTTTCCAAATGCCTAACTTATCAACAAGTGAAAGCAGAGCATTAAGTTCCAGCTGGTTTGTTACATCCACTACCAGTACCAGAGTGGAAATAGGAGAGAATAACTATGGATTTTGTGATGGGACTTCCAAAGACATAGAAGATTCATGATGCAGTATGGGTCATTATTGACAGACTAACGAAGTCTGCTCACTTTCTGCCTGTCTGGATGGACTATAGTTTGGAAAGATTGGCTAAGTTGTACATAGATGAGATTATGAGACTGCATAGAGTGCCAGTATCCATTGTATCTGACAGAGATCCTAGGTTCACTTATAGATTCTGAGGTAGTCTTCAGAGAGCCCTAGGAACTAGATTAAACTTCTTCCACCCACAGACAGATGGCCAGTCTGAGAGGGTAATTCAGATCTTGGAAGACATGCTATGGGCTTGTGTGATTGAGTTTGAGGGCAGTTGGGACCCACACTTGCCTCTGATTGAGTTTACTTATAACAACAGCTACCAATCAAGCATTGGGATGCCTCCATATGAAGCTCTGTATGGTAGCAAGTGTAGAACTCCCTTGTGTTGGGATGAAGTGGGCGAACGAAAGATGATTAGCCTAGAAATTGTTCAGCAAATAGAGGAGAAAATTAGATTGATCAGAGATCGACTCAAGGTTGCATCAGATCATCAAAAGTCCTACATTGATCTGAAGAGGCAAGACATTGAGTATATAGTGGGTGAGAAAGTATTCCTCAAGGTTCCCCTTGGAAGAAAATCATGAGATTTGGCAGAAAGGAGAAACTAAGTCTTCGTTTCATAGGGCCATATGAGATTTTGGAGAGAGTGGGTCCTTTGGCATACTGTTTAGCATTACCTCCAGAGTTGGAGAAGATACATAACGTCTTCCATATGTCTATATTGAGGAGGTATAGATTCGACCCATCTCATGTGTTACCAGTAGAAGAAATTGAAGTAAATCCAGACCTCACATATGAGAAAGAACCTATAAAGATTATGGCTTATGAGGTGAAGTAGCTACGGAACAAGCAGATACCGTTGGTTAAAGTGCTGTGGAACCATCGTTCGGGCCAAGAAGCTACTTGAGAACATGAGGAGGACATGATGAGACAGCACCCACAGCTGTTCAGAGACTAATGCCAGCTAAAATTTTGAGACAAAATTTATTTTAAGAGGGGGAGAGTTAGAACACCCCTATTTACATAGTCTGGTATATTTCACTATTCCGATGACCGGTATCAGTCCGGATAATTAAGGGGATTAGAACCATATCTAAGACACCTAGATAAGCCTTGAATGAAAATAAATAGTGATTACCTGATAGGTAAGTATAAATAAGAAAAACAGAACATAAAAGGTTAAATGAGCTGGGAGTCACAGTGATGGGTGACCTTCCCGAGAAGTGACTGCGAGGTCAGTAGTAGCCCGAATTTTGAATCAAAAAATATAACACTGCAGTCCTTAGGACTATTATGAACCTAGTGGAAAAGAGAAAATCACGAAAAAGAATTGTTAAGTAGGTCAAATAATTAGGTTAAGGATCCAGAAGAAATATCGAATAACTTACAAACTGGATTGAATCAGCGAGGGGCAATTTAGTCAATTCACCCCTAGAGCTGACACCTGACCTAATTGTCTAATAAAATCAGAGAAATGAAAATTTTGGGATCGAGAATTAAATTAAAGAACTAATGAAAAATTAAGGGAAATAGAAAAAAAGAAAAGAAAAAGGTTTATTTCATCATCTGGATGACATCAATTGTGATGTCAAAAATTAATTTCATTTGTCCACATTTTTTTACCAAGTCAACAACACTTAATAAGACATAAAATAACCAAAAAAAGAAAAAAAAGAAAAAATTTCATTGTTGTCTTCCTCACCAATTCGGCAGCCCATGTTCCCATCTCTCTCCACCATTGTTTCACCTCTATTAAAGCTTATGTCAAGCTTTAAAACCCCCCATTTAACCCTACTTGGCCCCCAAATTTCTTCATAAAAGCTTGTTAACTTCACTTGAGAAAGAGATTGAAGAAGAAAGTAAAGAGAGAAGTGAAGAAAATTTGGTATTTGGATATCAAGCTAGAGGTTAGTACTTAAATTTCAATTCTTGTTTAAATTTCTATGTTCTTAGCTAAGTTCACTTAGATTTCAACTTAAAAACCAAAAGAAAACACCTATGGGGGATTAATTGGAATTTCAGCCAGCCTATGTAAGAGTTTGAACTGAATGAATTTGGTGAAATTGAATGGCTAAATTAGGTGAATTAGAGGTATAGATCATGGATATATACTTTGATTTCATTAGATTTTAAATTTGTGTAATTAGGGTTCTTGAACATTTTGAAAATTTGGAAAAAATTTGGGGAATTGGTCAATAGATGCAATTGACCTTAATTGAGTGGAGAAATGGTCAATTGGGACCATTTGTGGTGTGTGTGAATTGGTAGAGCCAAATTATAATTCAGATTGGTTAGTGTTCATATTCTGGCAGCTTGACCTAGGTCCCTTTTAGGGACCAAAACTGAACATTTACCAACCCAATTGGCATGAGGCCAATTAGGAATGAAAAGAGACATATAATGACACATTTTTCATTTAGATACCATGCCCAGAAAATGACATTAGGATAGTGAACAATTAGGTCAAACTCGAGTGTAGTGCACTGCCACTGTATCAAAATGACCAAATGTCTGTTCATTTGGCCATAACTTGAGCTATACAGGTCCAAATGACCTGATTTTTGTGGAATTGGAAAGGTATGACATAGTACTACAACTTTCATGAAGAACACCAACCCAAATTCTATCCATAACCCAGTCATTTTGCCATTCAAAGTTAATCCAAAATTGCCATAACCAAATTAGGTGCCCAGAAATCTGGGTTAGACCAATCCAGCCAGCCATGTTCAAATGGCCATATCTTTGTGTTACAAAACTCCAAATTAAGTGATTCAAAAAGAGAATTAAAGATAAGATAATAAGGAGCAACTTTGATGAAGAACACTTAACCAAATTCCCACAGCAATTTGACCAATGGAATAGTGCAAAATAGGACACCAAATCTGAAAATTTGCAATTGGGCCTAGAAGACCTAAAATTTGAAGAAATAATCAAAACCAACAAATTAGGCACCCAAAATGTGGTATGTGGGTGTAGTTGGATTTCCCCTACCTATTAAGTATAAGAAAGTCAATATTTTGAGTTGAATGGTACCATGAATAGTAACCCAGAAATGAAAATCTCCAAGAACGTTAGTTTAAGCATGTTATGGCCAGAATTGAGCATATATAAATTAATTATTGGATTTATTGTGAGATAAGATACTGAAACACTGTCAATTATGTGTTTCAGTTGAAAAAGACCTGGAAGGGCTAAGGGACTGAGTCAAGGCCTAGAGGCGACTCATATCAGGTTTGTGCACAATAATTTTTGTTTAAATATATGATTCTTGAAAATTTGATTTTGAGTTAATTATGAATTGTGTTGCCATTTATGATTGTGAATATGACTTTGGAAATTGACCAGATTTCTCACAAATTATTTGAATAAATTGTTTTGAATTGATTTTGTGTTCACACTTAGCATGACAATAGCACATTATTCCTCCTCCATTTATGGGGTTGAGATCATTTATTTTCCTCCCTCTCTGGCTTATCAGTTGAGGTCGAGATCGGATGAGTACTCATTAGCTAGCTAGCCACCTCCCTCATTGATTTCGATTAGTGAGGTTGTAGATTGCTTTGTCATGGTGTACAACACGGCATTGATCGAAAATTTTGTGTCATGGCTTAAGTTGTGTATGAATTGGCAACACTGTGTTTATTAAATTGTTTGACCAAAACTGTGCTATAATGAGCTTTGAAAAATTGTGAAATGTGATTGCTAGATTTTTGAATTGTGAATTATTCATAAATGTTTTATACTATGCATTTTACATATTATTGTGCACCACTGAGTATTTTTATACTCAGCGATAGCTCCTTTTCCTGTCGCAGATAGAGGCAAGGAAAAAGCAGCAGAGTGAGTTGCTAATTGTGGGGACTACCCAGAGACTTTTGTGTGGATATTTGATTATACCCTTGTAATTTTTTGATGTAAATAATTTTGTAGTCATATATATTTTTGTAACTGAGCAGTTGTACAGTTAATATGTAATACTATTGTCTTTTGGATTTTTATGTCTGTAAATCTAACTGCAAATGTAAATTTCTTATTTTGAATGCATTGTGCATAGCTTAATTTGAACTATTTGAGATAAAATTTTATTTTGAATTGTGAAGAAGGATGAGAATTGTGTTGATTTGAGTTTTGGTGGTTGAATTGGTGAAGTGTATTGGGAGTGTTTTTCTACATGTAAAATTTTTTGTTTTTCTCAATTACTGCCGGCATTCTGTCGAAATTTTTTCAAAATTTATGAAAAAATAAAATGGACAACAATTTTAACTAGCTTTTAATCTTCAATTAGATGTTTTTAGTTCCTACCAAAAATGCTCACCACTTCCAAAAAGTAAGAAAATAATTTTAAAATCCCTTGTAGTGTACTTGATGAGTTATCAATAGGTGAAGTTCAGTAGTTCATTAGGTATTCTATGGGATCATGTTATGCCTTACAGAGAAGTAAAGTATGACATAATAATATTAAAATTATAATTAAAATTAATATTTCACTCACAGTACACCAGAGACGACTGTAGAGGTTGGGTAAAAGAAGAAGGTTGACTCTGATCACCTACATAATTTTTATTTTGAATTTATTAGTGCTAATTCAAATAAAATAAATTTAAAGAGGCAATCCTAATTTATGCTAAAAATTCGATAGAGTTTCTCTTATACCTAGGACCTACCCAACATGCAAAAAGATTCAAATAACACTTCTAAATTCTCAATTTTCACAATCACATCTCATCAACATTATATGGCCCCTCTTGGTCCCTCCAAATCAGACAATAGTCATAAACTTAAAAAATTATGTTTTTGTCCCTATAATTGATATTTTGTAAAAATCCACTCAAACAAGCTCCAAAAAAAATTCTAAAATTTTTCTTCGCGGTCCTTAATAAGGTTATAAAGCTATTGCAAAATAAATTGTAATTTTCTAATCGCCCATGAATATTTTATGAATTTTTATTCAAAAATATTACTCAATTCCATAAGTTTCCAACAGCTAACATGTTCCTAATTCAACCCAAATCAACATTCACACATTTAACTCTCCATCCTCAAGCTTCAACCAATCATATAAATTTAAATATCATAAATCCAGATGATCTTATAGGCTCAGATGTTAAAAATCTAACTAAAACCCACATACTTTTTTCAAAAATATTCCACAATCACTTAAAAATTCAACAAATACCATAACATATCTCCAAATAATTTTACTTTCATCATATATTTTTCTTAAAATTTTTCTCTAATTTTTCCTGTTTAAGAAATACTGAATTTAAGCACCACAAACTGAGAAATAATGAAAATGATCTTACCCAAAGCTTATTTGTGTCTCAAAAATTCCAAAAATTTATGAGGAAGCCTCTGAAAGTTGAATCATTCCCAAAGCTTGTCGGAACCATCGCGCACAGTGGTCGGCCGCCAGTCGCCGGCGACATCTGCCAAAACTAGTCACACCAAAATGTTCCTCTCCTCCTTCTGAGTCCATAGGTGGTCTTGGATCGTCGATCCAACGGTCGGATTGTCGAAAATCTCGTTGGAAAGTAAAAAAAAAAAAAAAAAGATTTTCTCTCTCTTCGCCGGTGCAAAAAACAGCCACCAAATCCGGCGAGGCTGGTTTCATCTGAAAGAGCTCTCTCTTTGGAGTCCATAGTCGCTGGAATCACTCAAATCAGACGTCGGGATCGCCGGATAAAAGCATTCAAAGTTTGGGACCTATTTCTCTCTCTCTCTCTCCCTTGCCGTCGCTTCTGGTGGTTCTGTCCACCTTTGGAGGCCGTCTGGAGGGTTGCCAGAGCTGTGCCGTGTTGGTGGGCATCACCGGCAGTGGTGGTTCACCGAAAAAAGAAGGAAAAAGATAGGGAGAGGTGAGAGAAAGTGAGAGGAGGTAGGTGAAATGGGGGAAGGGGGGGTGTTCTGCGAATTTCTGGGTTCTTTTTTTTTTTTTTAATTTGAGTTGTTACATTCTTCCCCCCTTAAGAAAAATTCATCCTCGAATTTTTGAATAAATTGGGGATAAAGAAAAGAAGATTATTAGGTCAAATGCGAGCATTACTCCTCCAGCTATGCAGAGATGATCAAAATACTTTGCTTGCAACTATTCCTACTATAGCACACTCGCTACCATCTTTCATATAAAACTAAGCCATTATATTTGAGTACTCATTGATCTTTTCCTGATATCTCTAGTACACACGATGCCCCCACTGCACTCATATATAATAGGTAACAATACTAGTCTTGATTTCTTTGCTCTTACCAATTTCTGGGGCAAATATGTGACACTACCTACTTTACAAAGTCTCTTGAAGTGCCCATCTGAAATAACTACTCTTACACGTACCTTACTCGAGATCATTACTGATTTTATTTGTAACACCCCTATTTGCATAGCCTAGTATATGTTAATGTTCGACCAGTGTCGGTCCGGACAATTAAGGGGATTAGAACCACATTTGAGACACCGAGATAAGCCCTGAATGCAAATACATATTGACTACCTGATAGGTAAGTATAAATAAGAAAAACATAATATAAAAGGTTAAATGAGCCGGGAGTCACAGCGATGGGTGACCTTCCCAAAAAGGGACTGCGAGGGCCATTGTAACCCGAATTCTGAACTGAAAAATGTGATGCCGCGGTCCTTAGGACTATTGCGAATACAGTGGAAAAGAGAAAATCACGAAAAAGAATTTTTTAAGTAGGTCAAATAATTAGGTCAGGGATACGGAAGAAATATCGAATAACTAGCTAACCGGATTGAATCAGCGAGGGACAATTTGGTCAATTCACCGCTAGAGGTGACTCCTGACCTAACTATCCAATAAAATAGAAGAAAATTTCAAAATCAAAAATTAAATTAAAGAACTATTGAAAAATTAAAGAAAAAGAAAAAGAATAAAAATGGGACTTATTAAATCATGATGATGGCATCATATATGATGTCAAAATTAATTTTAATTTCCCAACCTTTTTTACCAAGTTAAATAGCCAAATAATTACATAAAAACAAAAGAAATAAAATTTGCTTCATTTTCCTTTAGTTGTGCCGTCCCCTCTCTCTCCAATTCTCTCTCAAAGCTCCATGAAAGATCACCATTAAAGCTTGATTCAAGCTTGATTTTCCATACACATAACCCTAAATTCTCCCAAAATTTTTCATAAAAGCTTGCTATCTCAATTAGAAAAGAAGATTGAAGAAACAAAGAAAAGAAAAAAAGAAGAGAATTGAAGAATTGGACATCCAAGTTGAGGTTAGTAATTTAAGTTGAAATTTTTAGTTTATTATTTGTGTGTTTAGCTCAATTAAACTAGAAATCAACTTAAAAATCAAAAGAAAACTATTATGGGAGACTAAAGGGAAATTTGGCCAGCATTAATGGGTATTGATATTTCATGAATTTGATGGAATTGAAGTGGTAGTTAAGTTAAATTAGGTGTATAAAGGTTGATTGTGAACTTTAATTACATTAGTTAAAGAAATTGTGTAAATTAGGGTTTTTAGCACTTAGGGTTTGGGGAAAAAATTAGAAAAAAATTTTAATTGATGTATTGGAACCTAATTGAGGTTCGAAATGGTCATTTGGAATCATTTGTGGTGTTTTTGAATTGATAGAACCAAAGTGCAATTCAGATTAGTTAGGATTCATATTCTGGCAGCTTGACCTAGGTCCCTGTCAGGGATCAAAACTGAAAATTTACCAACTCAATTAGTATGAGGCCAGAATGAAAACAGACACATAATGGCACATTTTTTGTTTAGGAAGCATGCCCAGAAAATAACCATAGCCTAGTGAACAATTAGGTCAAACTCGGGTGTAGTGCACTGCCACTGTACTAAAATGACCAAATGAACAATGTTTGTTCATTTGGCAATAACTTGGGCTATACAGGTCCAAGTGACCTGATTTTTGTGACATTGGAAAGTATGACATAGCACTACAAATTTCATGAGAAACACCAACCCAAATTCTGTCCATAACCCTGTCATTTTGCCACCCAAAGTTAATAGTCTAAAATTGCCAAAACCAAACTAGGTGCCCAGAAATTCTGGATAGACCAATCCGGCCAGCCCTGTTCAAATGGCCATATCTTGGGCTACGAAACTCCAAATGGAGAAATTCAAAAAGAGAAGTAAAGTTAAGACAATAAGGAATAAGTTTTATAAAGAATACTTTGCTAAATTCCTATAGCAACATGACCAATAGAACAGTACAAAACAAGACATGAAATCTAGAAATTTTGAAATTGTGCCTAAGAGACCTAAAATTTGAAGAAACCCAAAATGTGGTATGTGAGTATAATTAGATTTTCCATACCTATTAAGCATAAGAAAGTCAACATATTGATATGAATAGTAACCCCGAAATAAAAATTTCTAAGAACGTTAGTTTAAGCATATTAGGGCTAGAATTGAGTATATATAAATAAATTATTGGATTTGTTATGAGATACGGTACTGAAACACTTTAAATTGTGTGTTTCAGCTGAAAAAGACCTGAAAAAGGATAGGGCAAACTGAGTCAAGGCCTAGAGGCGACTCACATCAGGTTTGTACACAATAACTTTTCACTTTCAATTTGCTATTAGAAAATTTATTTAAATACATTTTGGAGCAATTTATGCTAAACAATGCTTTGAGAAATGTTGTGTTGCCTACTTTGTAAATGGAAATTTGAAATGAAAATTGATTAATGTTTTGCATGAAACGTTGAATAATATAATTTTGAAATTGTTTTTAATTCACACTTGGCATGGTATTCTCTTACTATATTCCTCCTCCACTTGTAGGGTTGAGTTTGATATTTAATCATTTTCCTCCCTCTCTGGCTTGCCAGTCTGAGGTGAGTTTGGATGAGTACTCATTAGCTAGCTAGCCACCTCCCTCATTAGTTTCGATTAGTAGGGTGAGTTTGCCTTGTCGTGGTGTACAACGCAGCATGTTTGGAAATTTTGTGTCATGGCCTAAGTTGTGTTATTGATTGGCAACACTGTGTTTATTAAATTGTTTGATCAAATTTGTGTTATATTAAGCTTTGAAAATTGTGATTTGTTACAAATTTGATTTGAAAAATTGTGAAATATGATTGTTAGATTTTTGAATTATGAATTGTTCATGAATATTTTATATTATGCATTTTATACTTTATTGTGCACCACTGAGTATGTTTATACTCAATAATAGCTTCTTTTGCTATTGCAGATAGAGGCAAGGAAAAAGCAGCAGAGTGAGTTGCTACAGTAATAGGGGAGCACAACTTGAAGATTTTTGTACAGGTATATTATTTATATCCATTGTGTTCGCTAAACATGTCACACCTTACCGCTCTGTAAGGCATAACATGATCTCGTAGTATACTTAATGAATTACCGAACTTCACCTACTGATAATCCATTAAATACACTACAAGGGATTTTAAAACAATTTTCTTACTTTTTGAAGGTCTTGAGTATTTTTTGTAGGAAATAAAAACTTTTGTTTGAAGTTAAACCACATATCAAATTTTCAATCAATTTAAAGTTTCCTCAAATTTTATAAAAATTTCGATAGAGTGCCGTCTATAATTAGAAAAAAAACCAGTTCTTCACAAAAAGGTTCCTTAGGAAAATCCCATATTGGCAAAGCACGGAGTTGGTCTTAGGTTCAAAAAGTAATGATATATAAAATGGGAAAACTAATCACTAGAGGCCCCTTTTGGTGGAATGGCCTAGAGAGTTGGAAGAACTCCAGGGTTAAGCATGCTCGCTTGAGAGAAATTCTAGGATGGGTGACCTCCTGGGAAGTTCTCCATTCTACCTATGGGACAAAATCGTGAGGCTTATGGCCAAAGCAGACAATTCCTCTAGTGGTTGGAGTCCGATCGTTACAATTGGTATCAGAGTTGCTCACGTGTCCTCTTGGGCAATGGTGGGGCAAACCTCAGTGAGGACGCTGAGTCCCAAAAGGGGGGGAGAAAGGTCTCTTAGGCAAATCCCACATTAGCAAAGCACGGAGTTAGTCTTGGGTTTAAAAAGTAATGATATATAAAATGGGAAAACTAATCACTAGAGGCACCTTTTGGTGGAATGGCCTGGAGAGTTGGAAGAACTCCAGGGTTAAGCGTGCTCGCTTAAGAGAAATCTTAGGATGGGTGACCTCCTGGGAAGTTCTCCATTCCACCTATGGGACAAAACTGTGAGGCTTATGGCCAAAGCAGATAATTCCTCTAGTGGTTGGAGTTCGATCGTTACATTATTGGCCATTGAAGCTTTAGCTAGTTCTCTTTAATATTCAAAACGTTCGCATTGTCTTAACTTCATGATACTATAAGCTTCCAATTTACTTCACATCACCAATGAGGTCTTTGTACTAACTCCTTCCTACCTCATAAGTCAACAGCTATGTAGACTTCCATCCGAGTGTTAAACATTTCTTACTCCATCTATCGATATCAACAATTGAACCAGTCTCTCCTCTGACATGACAAGAGTCTATGTATTCTTAAGCTATCCAATCGACATGACTTATCATATCCTTGTCCTTTCTTGAAAAGAGAGATCCTTGAATTTCGTTTGTACTTCTTATTATCTGACATGCGTCCTAATACATTGGTGCTTAGATCGAGGTTCCACTTGTAACACCCCTACATACATAGTCTTGTGCAAATCACTGTTCCGGTGACCAGTGTCGGTCCGGACAATTAAGAGGATTAGAATCATATTTAAGTCACCTAGAAAAGCCCTAAACAAAAATTAATAGTGATTACTAGAAGGTTAAATAAAAATCAGAAAAATAGAACATAAAAGGTTAAATGAGTCGAGGGTCACAGCGATAGGTGACCGCACTGGGAAGTGACTGCGAGATCAGTCAAAGTCCTAATTTCGTACAGGACATTGTGACACCACAGTCCTAAGAATTATTGCGAAGCTAGTGAAAATGAGAAAATTACAGCAAAGAATTGAGAAGTAGGTTAAATCATTAGATAAGCGTTTCGGAAGAAATACAGAAGTATTGGTAAACCAGATCAAACCGGTGAGGGGTAAATTGGTTAATTCACCCTTAGAGGTGACTCTTGGCCTAACTATCTAATAAAATATGAGAAATTAAAATTTCAAAATATAGATTTAAATTGAAAAAGAGAGGAAAAGAAAAGAAAAAGAAAAGAAAATTTTCAATTTCTAATTCTTTTATGATGTCACCATGACATAATTAAAAAAAAATTATACTTTTAATTATTGATTTTTGGGATAAATATTGAACTAAAGACAAAAACAAATTTAAAAGAAAAAATTCTTATTTTCCTTTCCATTATGGCCGGCACCTTCTTCTTCCTCTATCCCTCTTATTTTTTTTCTTTCCACCATTGATGAACATAAGAGCTCTTACAAACCTTAAATTCTCACCATAAAATTCATAGCTCTCTCAACAAAACTTTGATAATCTAGCTTGGACAAGAGATTGGGCACAAGAAAGAGAAGAAAATTTAAAGAATTAAAGGGATAGAAAAGCTTCACTCAAGGTTAGTTTAATTTTAGTGTTCTTTCTTTCATTAATCCTTGAAGTTAGGTTGAGAGATGCATGAATTAAGTCAAAAATTAAAGAAATTATGTGTAAACTTTCAAGAGTGAATTTCGGCCAGCATGCAATTCATTAGGGTTTTATAGAATTTGTGGGAATTAAAGGCGAAGATGAGCTTGAATAAGTGTATAGATGTACTTAGAACACTTTAATTGCATGAATGAAACCTATTGTAAAATTAGGGTTCTTAGCCATTGAAAGTTGGGGGAAATTTAAGGGCTTTTGAAATTGAAACAAATGGACCTAATTGAGACTCAAAATGGTCAATTGGGATAAATTAGAGAGTGTTGGAATGGTGAGAAGTGAAATTAAATTCGGATTGGTAAGGGTCTAATTCTGGACAACCAGACCTTGGTCCACTTAGAGGACCAAAACTGCAATTATGCTACTCCAATTGATGTGAGGCCAATTGGAGATGAAATTAGACACATAATGCCACAATTTTTGTGTAGAAACCCTGCCCTGAAAATAACTTTAAGTTAGTGAAAAATTAGGTCAAACTCAGATTAGGCACACTGCCACTGTACAGAAATAACCAAATAAACAGTATTTGTTCATATGGCCATAACTTGGTGTAGGAAAGTCCAAATGACCTGAATTTTATACCGATGGAAATCTGAGACATAGCATTACAACTTTTATGGAGAACACAAATCTAAATTCTGATCATAACCCATCCGAAAAGTGAGCTGCAGTCAGCATACCAAAGCTTCCAAAATCAGAATTGTGCCCAGAATTTTGGGTTGTAACCAATCAGGCCAGCCTTAGAAAAATGGCCATAACTTGAGCTACAGAACTCCAAATGGAGTGATTCAAAAAGGGAATTAAATCTAAGACAATAAGGAACAAATTTAATGAAGGACACTTAGCCAAATTCCTACACTAACTAGACCAATGGAATAGCAGAAAATAGTGACCCAAAACTGAATTTTTGGATTTGTACCTAGGGAAATTAAAAATTAAATTGACAATCAGTGCCAATAAAATTGACACCCAAAATATGGTATATGAGTGCAATTAGAATTAATAAACCTATTTAGTAGGAAAAAGTCAACATTTTGACTTAAATAGTGACCCAAAATGCAAAATTCAAAGGATACCATTTTAAACAAATTTAAGGCTACAATTAAGTAGGTATGAAATAAATTAATAGATTAATTATGAGATATGATACTGAAACACTGTAAATTGTGTGTTTCAGTTGAAAAAGAGACTGAAAAGGGATTTTCGAGGAAAAACCAAAAATTAAAGTAAACTAGTCGACAAAGAGGTTTGTGGACAACTAGTTTTTAATTGATTTTGTTCTGAATATTTTATATGATTAAATGACGTTATTTTCCTTATGTATTATGTTTATCAAGTATTGGATTTATTTCAATGATTATTGAAATTGTTATAGTATGCATGAATTTAGCTTTGTGAAATGGTATTTCAACAATTATTGAGCATTGTTGTGGATTGAATAAATTAGTATCGGAAAAATTGTGATAAAATATGTTTTGAATTGTGATGAGCATAAAAATTATTGGATATTGGAATTGACATTGAATTGAATTGTGTTGTGATTTATGCTCACAAAAAGGATAAAGATATTCATGATATTGTTTTATATCTCACTATAGATACTTGACTAGGTTATTACCCGTTTCTCTCATTTGTTGAGGAGACAATGGAGTTAACTTTGTTTTGATTACCATGGTACGTGCACATGCTTAGATTCTCCTCTTATTAGAGGTTAGATCTAAGTTTTTCATTGGTCCTTTCAGAAGTTGCATTATTGTGGTGTGCAATATGCACGATGATTCGACCTCCCCGACTATAGGGAGTTAGAATCCTAATTCAACCTCCCCGACCATAGGGAGTTAGAATCACTCTGAAGATGGCCCTTACGAATTAGTCTTGCATAGTTAGTGAGATAAAGAATAGTTTTTTAATAGTAAGGAATTATGATTTTAAATGAGATTTGAGCATACTTAATTTGATTGAAACTAATATCTATTTCCATAAATTGTTGGAACTACTTTAAATGTCCAGTTATGATTTGATAAATTGAATTTATTGATCAAGGTCATTTAAACAAATGATTTATATTATTGGCAATAAATATTTTGATTTTTGGAATTTTGATGAATTTCAAGATTTTCAAATTATTTGCTATAATTTTATTAATGCATATTGTATTACATTTTAAATTATAATTGTGCACCACTCAGCGATAACTTTGTATGCTGTCGCAGGTGAAAGTAAAGATAGAGCAGCCGAGTGAGATTTCCTGTAGCTGCGCCTTGAAGACACATTCAGATTAGCTCCGAGTATATCATAGGTATACCCTTGTACATAGATTTTAATGTATGCATATAATTATATGTATGTAGTTTATTTGAGCAGTTGTACAAAAACTTTTATAATATTATTTTGGGTATGTAATTAAAATGCAAATTATTGTAATATTCAACTTTATTTCTGAGTTTTGTAATGAATGTAATATCCAAATTTCTTCCTGAGTTTTAAAATCCATGTATGGTTTTCTCTATGCTAAGCATGACTTGAAAATTTGGATTGAGTTTATTAGAGTTGTGGTTGAGAAAACATATTGGAAGTGTTTTTCTTTTCAGGTTTTGAAGAACTGTTTTCTCAAAATATAGCCAGCACTCTGCCAAAATTTTGAAAAAAATTCGTAACACCAGATTTTAATTGAGGATTTGATCCATGACCAACATTTCAATTAAAGGCTTTTGATAAATATTCAATGTTCCCACCACTATAAAAATGATCAAAATTTGTTTTAAAATCCCTTGTAGTATATTTAATGGGTTACTGGTAGGCGAAGTACGGTAATTCATTAGGTGTACTATGGGAACATGTTATGCCTTATGAGGAGTAGGGTGTGAGACCACTACTCCCTTAACCTACCATTTTACCATAACTTGCCCTAGATATTCCTTAGTGTCCCTCTCATATCATTCCTCTTTGTCTTTCCTTGCCTTGTGCCTTTCCCTTGACTATATTCATCCCATTAGCATTAATGGTACCCTGTTTACTTTTTAATCTTCACTTGATTGCTAACTCCGTTACTTACAGAATTTTAACTCTGTAATTAGTTTCCACCAGGATATTCACCATAGATGATTCTCTTTGTGCTTCCTTCCTAACATGACTATCAAAATATTATTATTATTCCCTCTACAATCCTTGAGCCTATAAGTTCCACCTGTGATGGGGTAGTGGTGGATGCGTGTTCTGCCACAATTCCCAATTAGATGCTTAGTTCATTCGCCTTGATATAGCCACATCTATTGCTTACAACTTTCCAAACTTCAGCCTCAACTTTTCCCATTAGCAATAACTTCATCTATTGAAACTCATTGTTACACTCATTTCATATAGGCATCTTTTGCAACCATTTTGCCCTTATATTTTAGTATATTTTATGTTTTAGCTTTATTTTAGCTTATTTGTTAACTTTAGATACTTTATATTTGATTTTTATAATTTTATTGTTTTTGATAGGATTTTGTGGCAAATCGAAGATCAATGAGTGCATTAGGAAGTGATTTGAAGAAATTGGGAATTCTTTAAGCATGGAGGAAAGTTGAAGAAATCAAGCTTTGAAAGAGCAAGTAAGCCAAAATTTGCTTAAGACTTTGCTTATGATGTTGCTTAGGGTATGTCATATAAGCTTAACCTTAGGCCTGTTCAAGCTGAAAGTCAAGCGCGGCTTAAATCCTACATATTCAAGCTTTTACTCCACAACCTGCCGAGAATTGCTTAAGATCCTGCTTAGGGTAAAGCGGCAGTGCTTAAGGTGCAGCACAGATCAAGCTGGAAGTCATGCATGAGCAGAAAGAAAATCCATTTTATTTCAGTCTGCTGAGATTTGCTGAGGGTTTGCTTAACCTTAAGCAGACAATGCGAACAGAAGCTGAAATTTGCTAAGAAGTCGCTAGGTTAAACCGCACTCCTAAGCGGCATCGCCTAACGTGAATAATGCTGCTGACTTGGATAATTTTACACCTCATTTCCTATCCACTCCTTGGCTCTTATTTACTTTTAGGGTAACTTTTTGGGACGATATAAATTCATCATTTCCTAGTTTTTGCCACAAGAGGAAAGGAGGAGAGAAACAAAAAGGAAAGAAAATATAATAAGAGAGGAGGAGATGCAATTTTCTGGGGAGGAGCTGCTGCAACCATTTTTGGAGCTCTAGAAACCAGAGTTTTGGGTTCTTCTACCTGGGTTTTTTTATCTTTGTCCTCTTATCATGTTTTTCTTTACTTTTCCATCAATCTTTCTTGTAAATACCATCATGAGTGAGTAAACTCTTTAGATTTCAGAGTTGAGAAATATGTTTTAGATTAATTTGTGGATTTGGACTGGGTATTTCCTTGTTTTACGTAAATACGAGTTTTGATTCCTTCCTTGTGTGCTTGATTTACTTACCTAATATTGGTACCCATTGGGTATTGTGTTAATCTTTGATTGAAGGACCGAAAGGTGAAAGTCATTGATAGATAATCAAGGATTGGAACTTAAAATAACCTAGATTTAGAAATAAACTAGGATTTTAAGTGGAATCAATGATTGGTTACAAAACTTAATAGGTTTTAGAGTAATCAAATAACATACGAAAGTAGGTTTGGTTATTGTAGAACACACTTTGGTTTGCTTGAAAAAGATATCAAAAGAATTTAGAATTAATCACCTTCAAACTCTATTTTTCCCTAAAAATTGGAATGCCCTAGAAAAATCCAAATTAATTTATGCATAAACCCCCAACTCTGGAATCACTTTTAACATAATTAAACTTTGATTTGAATTACCCATTATTAATTTAGTTTAATTGCAAACTAGATCTAGAATTTATTTGTTTGCTCTTTACCCATTTCAATTAGATTAATCAATTTACCTTACTCATTTACATTTACCATTTATTCATTAATCATTAGCCCAAATAACCGCTTCATTCATAGTTTGGTACTCAAACAGTAAATCCTCGTGGGAACGATACTTGATTCATCACTTTATTACTTGAGACGACCCGTATACTTGCGGATTCGCCACATCAAGTTCTTGGCGCCGTTGCCGGGGATTTGATTTTTGTTTGATATTGAACAATTGTTTGTTTGGTTAATTTGGGCATTTTATTTTATTTTCTTTTTACCTTTTTACTTTGAGAATTTGTTTATTTTGTTTTTCAGGTACTTTATTTTATAAGAAGGACAAAAAGTGAAGAAATCAATTTATTCTTTGATCCAGAAAAAGAAAAGACAGCAAAAGCTTTAAGAGCAGAATCTAAAAGGAGAAAAGCTGAAATTAAAGCTCAACAATAACAAGAAATAGCACAAGAGCAAGAGCAATTACAAGAAAAAATGGCCAACAACAATAACAACCTCTCTGTGAAGGATCATGCCTATCCTAACATTGGGGATTTCATGCCAAGTATCACAATACCAAGAGTAGAAGCTAATAATTTTGAACTGAAGCCTGCACTCTGTCAAATGGTACAACAATCACAATTTGGAGGAAATCTAAGTGAAAGTCCACATGTGCGTCTAGCACACTTTCTTGAATTAGTGATATGTTGAAGATAAATGGAGTTTCTGATGATGCAATTCGACTCAGATTATTTCCTTTTTCTCTGAAGGATCGAGCTAGAGAGTGGTTACATTCTTTGCCACCGGGTTCTATCACAACATGGGATGAACTTTCTCAAGCATTTTTAGCTCAATATTTTCCACCAAGCAAGACAGCTAAGCTAAGAAATGAGCTGACTTCTTTCAAACCTAGAGATGATGAGAGCTTGTATGAAGCATGGGATAGGTACAAGGATTTGCAAAGGAGATGTCCATATCATGGGATTCCTAAGTGGATGCTTATTCAACACTTTTACAATGGAGTTTCACCAGCTATTAGAAGTACAATTGATGCATCTTCTGGAGGTGATCTTATGGAGAAATCTGAAGATGAAGCTTTTTCTGCTCTTGATAAAATTGCTTATAACAATTACCAATGGAGTTGTGAGAGGAATGAGATCAAGAAACCAGCTGGTATGTTTGAGCTTGATGCCATGAATATGATTAATGCTAAGTTTGATGCTTTGACAAAGAAAATGGACAAGCTAAGCATGAAAGTAGATTCTTCAGCTATAGGTTCTAGTAATTCAACAGAAGTTGGAGCTGCAAATCTCAATTGTGCAGCTGATTTTTCTGCACTTAATCAAGATTTTTCAAGTGAGCAAATGGATTATGTGGGGAACTACAATCAAAGACCAGGTGGTAACTCATTTTCTGCAAGTTATGATCCAGCATGGAGAAACCACCCCAATTTCTCTTGGGGAGGTAGACAAGAACAACATCAGAATTTTTAGCAGAATAGAGGTCCTCCTCCTAGAATTCCTAAACCTCAAAATGCACCTGCTCCACCTCTACCACAACAAGCACAACCAGACAAGACAACTAGATTAGAAGCTATGATTAAGACTCTACTTGTGAGCCATCAAAGTCAACAAGATATGATTTCTCAATTAGCATCTAAAGTAGATCAAATGGCAACACACAACAAGATGTTAGAGAATCAAATAGCTCAATAAGCTAGCTCTTCAAATAACAAAGCATTTGGGAACCTCCCTAGCCAGCCAGAAAATTCAAGGGAGCATTGCAAGGCTATTACATTGAGAAGTGGAAAAATATTGGAGAATGAAGATAAAAAGATTGAAGAGAAAATTGAAGAAGAGAAAAACAGAGTAGGAGATGAACAAACTGAAGTTGAAGTTAAAAATGAAGCAGAGAAAGAAAATTCAGTGGAAGAAAAAGGAAGTAAGGAGAGAGAGAGCAAAGAGAAAGAACCTAAATATGTAGCACCTAAAGCCTACATGCCACCTTTACCATTCCCACAAAGGTTCCAGAAAGCGAAATTGGATAAACAATTTGGGAAGTTTTTGGAAGTATTGAAGTCTTTGCATGTGACTATTCCTTTCACTGATGCCTTAGCACAAATGCCTTCATATGCTAAACTTTTGAAGGATATTTTATCTAACAAGAAGAAATTGGAGGAATTTGAGACCGTAGCTCTCACAGAAGAAAGTAGTGTTATTTTGCAAAATAAGCTTCCACCCAAACTGAAAGATCCTGGAAGTTTTTCCATACCATATCACATTGGGGATATCAGTATAGATAAGGCTTTATGTGATCTTGGAGCCAGTGTTAGTCTAATGCCATTGTCTATCTATGAGAAAGTGAAGATTGGAGAAATGAAGCCTACTACCATTTCACTACAGTTAGCAGATAGGTCTATTAAATTTCCAATTGGGGTAATTGAGAATGTTTCTCTGAAAGTTGGAAAATTTTTCATACTAGTGGATTTTGTGGTATTGGAAATGGAGGAGGATGTACACATTCCTATTATTCTTGGTTGACCTTTCCTTGCTACTGCTGGAGTTGTGATTGATGTAAAAAATGGAAGGCTTACATTAGAAGTTGGGGAACAAAAAGTTGAATTTAATTTTTTTCAAGCAATGAAAAAGAAAGATGATTCAAATTCATGCTTGAGAATTGATGTGATAGATGAAGAGGTCAGAAAAGTGCTCAAAAAGCAATATCCTGAAGATCCCTTAGAAGCTTGTTTGGTTTTTAACATCAAAAAAGGGAATGAAATCGAAGAAGCTGCAGAATATGCTACAATCTTAGAAGGAAATCCACCTTTGCCTATGGCTGATACTGAGAAGATTGGGGATTTGAAGCAAGATACAACTTCATCATCAAAGCTTGAAAAAAGTGAAGCACCAAAGTTAGAGTTGAAACCTGTTCCAACAAATCTCAGGTATGCTTTTCTAGGTCAAAATTCTACATATCCTGTAATTGTTAGTGCTAAACTGAATGATTGTGAAGTTGAAAAGTTATTAAGAGTTCTTAAAAAGCATAGAAGGATAATCGGTTATACCATTGATGATATTAAAGGAATACATCCTTCTGTGTGCATGCATAGAATTTTGTTGGAAAATAATCATAAAGCCTCTCGAGAGTCACAAAGGAGATTGAATCCAAATATGAAAGAGGTTGTGAAAAAGGAAATCTTGAAATTGCTTGATGCAGGTATCATTTACCCTATTTCTAACAGCAATTAGGTAAGTCTAGTTCATGTTGTACCAAAAAAAGGGGGCATCACAGTAGTGAAAAATGAAAATGATGAACTAATACCTACAAGGACTGTAACTGGATGGAGAATGTGTATAGACTATAGGAAGTTGAATAATGCAACTAGAAAGAACCATTTTCCATTACTATTTATAGATCAGATGCTTGAGAGACTAGCTCATCATTCTTATTTTTGCTATTTGGATGGCTATTCAGGGTTCTTTCAGTTCCTTATTCACCCAGATGATCAGGATAAAACTACCTTCACATGTCCTTATGTTACCTTTGCATATCAAAGAATGCCATTTGGACTATGTAATGCCCCTGCTACATTTCAAAGATGTATGATGTCCATATTTTCTGAATGATTGAGGGTATTATGGAAGTGTTCATGGATGATTTTTCTGTGTATGGTAAATCTTTCGATGAATGCTTATTTAACTTATCTAAGGTTTTGCAGAGATGTGAAGAGTTCAATTTAGTTTTAAATTGGGAAAAGTGTCATTTTATGGTACAAGATGGAATTGTTTTGGGACATCTTATGTCAAACAGGGGTATTGAGGTGGATAAAGCAAAGGTAGAAATTATTGAGAAAATGCCACCCCCAACATCTGTGAAGGGAGTGAGGAGTTTCTTGGGGCATGCTGGATTTTACAGGAGATTCATCAAGGATTTCTCTAAGATTTCTAAGCCTCTTACCAATTTACTGAGTAAAGATGTGGAATTTCATTTTGACACTAATTGTATGAATGCTTTTTGCAGGATAAAGGAAGCTTTGATATCTACTCCTATTATACAGCCACCCGATTGGTCATTACCTTTTGAGTTAATGTGCGATGCTAGCGATTATGCCATTGGGGCTGTTTTGGGACAAAGGAGAGATAAGAAGGTGTATGCAATATACTATGCAAGTAGAACCTTAGATGATGCTCAAATAAATTACTCTACTACAGAGAAAGAGTTTTTGGCAGTGGTATTCGCAGTAGATAAATTCAGGTCCTATCTTATGGGGTCTAAGGTAATAGTATACACAAATCATGCAGCTATCAAATATCTCCTTCAGAAAAAAGAGGCCAAACCTAGGTTGATAAGGTGGGTGCTACTCCTTCAAGAGTTTGACTTGGAAATTAAAGACACTAAGTAGTAGAAAATGTGGTAGCAGATCATCTGTCTAGATTGAGGCAAGAACAAAGAGATAATTTGGGAAAAGAGCCTCCAATAGATGATTATTTTCCTGATGAGCAACTGTTAGGAATCATGAATGCAAAAACCCCTTGGTATGCAGATTTCGTAAACTATCTGGTGTGTGGAATCCTTCCACCTGACCTAACATGGCAGCAAAAGAAGAAATTTCTTTTTGATGTGAAGGATTACGATTGGGAAGAGCCATTTTTGTTCAAGAGATGTGGAGATGGGTTGATTAGAAGATGTTTAGCTGATGAGGAGATAGGGAATGTTATTAAAGATTACCATTCTTCACTTTATGGGGGTCATATGAGTGTGACAAAGACTGCAGAAAAAGTTCTTCAAGCAGGGTTCTTTTGGCCACATATGTTTAAAGATGTGAGAAAGTTTGTAAATGCATGTGATAGGTGTCAAAGGATGGGTAATATCTCGAAGAGAGATGAAATGCCCCTCCAAAATATATTGGAAGTGGAACTATTTGATGTGTGGGGCATTGATTTCATGGGACCTTTTCCATCGTCCTTTGGACACAAATACATTTTAGTTGGAGTAGATTATGTGAGCAAATAGGTTAAAGCTATACCATCTCCAACTAATGATGTTAGAGTTGTGATTAAATTCCTTAAAAAGTTCATTTTTACAAGATTTGGAACTCCACGTGCCATTGTAAGTGATGGAGGTTCTAATTTTTGCAACCATCAATTTGAGAGATTATTACAAAAATATGGAGTAAAGCATAAGGTTGCAACACCCTACCATCCACAAACTAGTGGTCAAGTGGAGATCTCAAATTGAGAGTTGAAAAGAATTCTTGAGAAAACAGTGAATAGTTCAAGGAAAGATTGGTCACTAAAGTTAGATGATGCTCTTTGGGCCTATAGAACAGCTTTTAAAACTCCTATTGGCACCACCCCATTTAGATTGGTCTATGGGAAAGCTTGTCATTTACCTTTGGAGTTGGAGCATAGAGCATATTGGGCCATAAGGACACTGAATTTTGACTTAAAAACTGCAGGAGAAAAAAGAATGCTGCAACTAAATGAACTTGAGGAACTTAGATTGGATGCTTATGAAAATGCCAAGATTTACAAGGAAAGAACTAAGAGATGGCATGATAAGCATTTTAGGAGGAAAGAATTTCAGGAAGGGGATGTTGTTCTCTTATATAATTCTAGGTTAAGGTTATTTCCCAGAAAATTAAAGTCAAGATGGTCAGGGCCTTACACTGTTATAAAGGTATACCTATATGGAGCTGTTGAGATAGGGAATGAAACCTCAGGGACTTTCAAAGTTAATAGGCAGAGATTAAAACATTATATTGTTGGAGAACCCACACAAAAGGTTGCAGAGGTTTCATGGCTTGGTTCCCCAATTGGGGATATTTAGGTGATTTGGAGTGGAGGGCTAAGCTTAAAACCTTAAACAAGCGCTTCTTGGGAGGCAACCCAAGCGTATCCTTTTATAGTTTATTAATCTTCTATTTCATTTCATTTTCAGCTTTTACCCTCATTAAACTCAAAAGTGACATTTGTTTATCTTTTGTAGGTCATTCATGAAGATTGGGCAAATTAACACTTGTAGCAAAAAGAAAGAATTGAAAGGGAGCAAGTATAAGCAAAATTCTTCACTTTATCTAGTACCTGTGAACAGTAACACCTTTAAACTTGTGCTAAATTGCTGATATTGCAATCTACTTGATAGCACATGTTTAATTTTGTGTCTTGTGTAAATTTTGTGAAATGCAACTTAAATGAGGATCAATTTTGATATTTAGGACTGATGTGAGCTTTATTAAAGTGCAAAAATAGTGTTTGTTAAGTTTTACCTTTTAGTATATATATAGTTTTTGTAGTCTGTTAAAATTTGCATGTTTTTGTTTGAATTGCTGCTAGTTTTTGTAGTCTGATAATTTTTATTACTGTTTACACTACTGTTCATGCTGCTTAAGAAGTCAATTTCTATGTCTTTTCTGCAAATTTTGAATGTTTGGAACTTGTCTCAAATGCTGCTAAAAATGTACTTTGGGTATAAACTTGGAAATCAAACCATTTCGTTGGGTTTGCAGAAAGGTAATTACAATCCATACTTAATTTAAGTTGTTTGCCTTTCAAATCCCTTCATAGTTATGTTATGTTTGATGAGTTCTAAGAGATAATGAGCTTAAATTCCTCAATTTTATGGTGTTTGTGTGTATTTGGTAATTGCTGAGGGTCATGATAGCTTTCCATATCATTTGGACTGTTTTTGGTAAGTAAAACCACAAATTGTTTCGAAAATTGCCGATCATGTTGCTTCCTAAGCTGTACCCTATGCAAATTCTGCTGAACCCTAAGCAAAATTCTGCTTAACCCCAAGCATAACCCAAATTACCAGATGTCTGCCCTACATTTTAAAATGCCCCAAAATTTCTGCCATTTTTTTTTATGAAGCCCTCGCCCTCACTCTCGATAAACCAAAGCACCATTCCACCCCCCCCCCCCCCCTCCAACATTTTTTTTGGCATTTCTAGGGAAGCTGAAGAGTTTATTTCTCTTCATTAAATGGTGAGAACCAAGATGTGGTCCACCCATAAACCCAGAAAATCCAAGTGCTCTGTTAAATCGAAAATGGCTACTCCATCCTCATTTTCTGCAAACCCTAACCCCAGTCCCAGTCCACCACTACCTCAATCGCCACTACCGCAAACACCACCACTACCTCAATCGCCATCACCGTAATCACTACCACTACCCCAAAACCAAACACTAATGCTCATTCCGCTGACCCCCCCTTTCACCACAAAATGAAACACCCATTTTCGAAACTCAGTTTCAAGAACCAATGTCTGAACTCGCACCAACTCAAACCAAATCTAAAGGTAAAACCAAAATGGCTGCGGGTAGACCCAAGAAAGCCACTGTTGAAAAAAGAAAAGGAAACCCCTCTGTTCCTTTGGACTTAAACTCTCCACCTCAACTTTCCTCTGAACCAGTCAGTAAAAGAACTAGGTCCTCATCGCAAATTTTATCACTAGCGGTTCAAATCCCTGTATCTCAGTCACCCTTAAACTCTCCCCAGCCTGCCACTGCTCCAGCAGCACCTGCGTCATCTGCCAATGATATAGAGGAGGTACTTTCTCCATTACCTTGGGCTTTTAAAGATATGGATATGAAAAATGCTTATGAGAGTTTAGCTTCTAAGCCTATTTTGGCAAACAAATATATGGATGAGCAGATTTTAAAAGAGTTAGGCATTTATGACTCTGTATTTGCTTACTTAGATGCTGTCAACTGGACTAAGTTTGCTAGGATTAGGGAACCAGTGTACAAGGATTTGACCTTGGAATTTTTGAGTTCCTTAAGGCTGAATTTCAAACCAACAGTACCTGAGCATAAGGATGTGATCTGTTTTCGATGTGCTGGCATTGATAGGGAGTTAGACATGGATTCTATGAGTGAAATTTTTGGTTTTCAGGGTTCGGGCTATAAAAGTATTGAGTGGCAACAAACCATTTATGACCCTGTTCAGTTCTGGAAAGAAATTGCACCTTATGGGGGTTATTACAGACAGAGGACAGCAAAAGCCTCTAGGATAGTCGATCATGTGTTGAAATACCTCCATAGATTTATCTCTTACACTGTTTTAGGAAGGGGACACAGTAACAGCATTGTGGGTGCTGGAGACTTATTTTTCTTGTGGTGCATCAAGGAGAGAAAACAAGTTAGCACAGCCCATTTCCTAGCTACTCATTGGCACCAAACTGTCACAAGGCATACCAAAGGTAGCATAGTTTTTGGAGGCTATATAACTGCCATAGCCAATTCATTTAGCTTTGATGCTAGTCTATATAAGCTACTGCCAGTGTCTGGTGAATCATTTATAGACAGCACAATGTTGCTACACATGGATCTTTGTGAGAAAGTAGGACATACTTATGTTTTGTTACAGCAGCATGCTGATGCCAGTGGTACTGCAGAACCAAATACCTTTGCACCAGCAAAACCTCAAACAGCCACTGCCCCGCAGTTTTCAGCAGATATTTTGTCCCTTCTAAGATCCTTGGAATCCAAAGTAGCCAACTTCACTGTCCAACCATCTGTTCCCTCACCTGACAGAATAGATATCCTTGCAACCTTGAAGAGCTTAGAAGTTAAAAGTGATACCATGGGTCAGCAGCAGGTCAACCAAAAGAAGAAGCTAGAAAAGAAACTTAAAAAGAGATTTTCATCTCTTAAAAAGAAGCAGCAGAAGCAGCAACTTCAAATGTTGGAGCTCCACAACAAATTGGCCCAATCTTATAACAATTTATATCATTGGGGCCAATACATGCTCCAGGAAATGAAAGAACTCACAGAAAATTTGGAAACTGCTTCTGAAGCTTCAGATTACAATGAGACTACTGCAGAACTCAAGCAAAGAATAAAGCCTTGACAAAGAGTGTGAGTTTATTTAGTTTAACAAGTTTCTATTTATGTATTTGTTCTTTTGTTTACTTTAGTCTTTGGTTTCATTTTATCTTTTGTTTGTTAAACTTCAAACTTTGGTAACCGATGTGATTTATCTTATTTTCTGGGTGTGCTCACACTTACATATTTTCTTTAGCTTATTCTCTCTTGTTTTATTATCCTGTATGATTTTGCAGTAGTAAATCTAGTTCTTTTCTGCATACTCCTATTTTCCACCTTAGTACACATTATCTTTGCATTTTCTCCTTTATTCACTTTTAATTTTGTGGATTAATGAGTGGCACAGTTTACCTTCAGCCAAATCTATTTCATTTTATCATGAGGTATTGAATCACTCACAGTTCTTTCTATATTTTTTTTTAGCATGTTCCCAGAGCTTAAGATCTTGCCTAACTTATGCAGATCTCGCTTAACCTTAAGCTTAATCTTAAGCAATTTCTTAGGTAGTGTAAATTCATATATTTGTGATACTTTTTCACATTTTTCTCTCTAACGCTTCATTGTTAATATCATTTTGAGCTAATTTTGGAATTCTTGAGCTTATATTGATTTAATCCCCAATTATATATATTTCATTAATTGATTAGTTCACACAATTTTGTCTATCTTTGCATTCAATTTAGACATTGAGGACAATGTTTCATTTGAGTTTGGGGGTGAGGGCAAAATTTTTGGAAAATTTTAAAAAAAAAATCTTCAAAATTTTCATTCATTCATTTATTGCATTTCATTCATCCATATATAGATAATCCATACACTTATACATATACCACACACATGTCTATACTCATACACATACATTTGCATATAGTTTTCATATAGATTACACTTAATTTTAATTTAATTTATGCAATCATTTTAGGATCATGCATATCATAAAAATAAATTTTTACCTTGTCCTTAGAGGATTGAGAGTTGCTTTGAAGAACAATTAAGCTTACTTTTAGAAGAGTTTGACGGATTGAAAGTTCTAGATAGGTGCAAAGTTATTAGATTCTTGCTTTAGTTTATATCTTCTTAGCCAAGGGCCACCCAATCAATTGCATTAACTTTGAGTGCTTAGAGAAAACTCTAGGGTGAGAAATAGCTAATTAATGTCTCACCAATCCTAGAACAATCTTTCTAAATCTTTCAAGGCGAAATCATAGCATACACTTGAAAAAGAAATGATCTAGGCATTCTTTGAATTTTAAACCCATATTTTAGCCTTAGCCAACCTCACTTTAAAATTTCCCTTTAAAATCAATTTGAGCCTACATTTATCTCTCTTATTCCTTTGGAACCCACATCAATGCCTAGCCATAAACCCAAACACTTACCTACCCTCCATGAGAATAATTCTTTGAGTGATAGATACACATAAAAAAAAAAAAAAGAAAAAAAATATTTAACAATTAGTTGGGAGAAGTGACTAAAATAAAAAGGCTAGCAAATTCAATTATGGTATGTAAAGTAATTCACCACCCAAGTACACAAAGAAATGAGTTTGGGGGTGAATTGAAAGGGACAATTATAATTCAAAGTCAATGTTATTTATGTAGTCCCTCTAAAAGCTTCAAAATTGTATGCTAGCATTGGTGAATAGTTGTAAAGTTCCTTCCCCCATTTGATTAAAAAAAAAAAATTTTGTGTGTCTTGATCTTTTAATAATTTGATTAGTCTCATATTTTGTTACCTTTATCCTTTCCTTATTAGGCACATTATCACCCCCTTGGCCCCATTACAACCCTTGAAAGTCCTTTTGATCTTTTGATGGTGTTTTGCTACATTAGTGAAGATTGGAATAGGAGAATTGCCTATGGGATTGTGATATCGTTAATCCATTCATTTACTTCCATCATTATTTGAGACACTTTAGTTTGTGGATTACCCTATAGTCTATTTAGGCATGATTATTCTTTGTGATTGATTGGTTTGGGCTTGATGATATGGATAATTGACCTAATGGCTAAGCGGTGATAACTTTGGTGAGGATTAAACTCTTTGTATATTGAAAATGGGTATATGGTTTGTTCGTGGCTAAAGGTAAGCTTGAGAGTTTGAATAAGTAATTTTTATAAATTTAAGGTAAGGTACCCCAAATTGCATTAATTGTTTTAATTTGCTTGAGGACAAGCAAATGTTTGAGTTTGGGAGAATTTGTTACACTCATTTCATATAGGCATTTTAGGGTAGTTTTGCATCCATTTTGCCCTTATATTTTAGTGTATTTTATGTTTTTAGCTTTATTTTAGCTTATTTGTTAACTTTAGATACTTTATATTTGATTTTTGTAATTTTGTTGTTTTTGATAGGATTTTGTGGTAAATCGAAGATCAATGAGTGCATTAGGAAGTGATTTGAAGAAATTGGGAATTCTTTAAGCATGGAGAAAAGTTGAAAAAATCAAGCTTTGAAAGAGCAAGTTAGCCGAAATTTGCTTAAGACTTTGCTTATGATGTTGCTTAGGGTATGTCATATAAGCTTAACCTTAGGCCTGTTCAAGCTGAAAGTCAAGCGTGGCTTAAATCCTACATATTCAAGCTTTTACTCCACAACCTGCCGAGAATTACTTAAGATCCTGCTTAGGGTAAAGCAGCAGTGCTTAAGGTGTAGCATAGATCAAGCTAGAAGTCATGCATAAGCAGAAAAAAAAACCCATTTTATTCCAGTCTGCCGAGATTTGCCGAGGGTCTGCTTAACCTTAAGCAGACAGTGCGACCAGAAGCTGAAATTTGTTAAGAAGCTGCTTAGGGTTAAGCCATACCCTAAGCAGACTGTCCAGAACGTGAATAATGTTGCTGACTTGGATAATTTTACACCTCATTTCCTATCCACTCCTTGGCTCTTATTTACTTTTAGGGTAACTTTTTGGGACGATATAAATTCATCATTTCCTAGTTTTTGCCACAAGAGGAAAGGAGGAGAGAAACAAAAAGGAAAGAAAATATAATAGAGAGAGGAGGAGACACCATTTTCTGGGGAGGAGCTACTGCAACCATTTTTGGAGCTCTAGAAATCAGAGTTTTGGGTTCTTCTACCTGGGTTTTTCTATTTTAGTCATCTTATCATGTTTTTCTTTACTTTTCCATCAATCTTTCTTGTAAATACCATCATGAGTGAGTAACTCTTTAGATTTCAGAGTTGGGAAATATGTTTTAGATTAATTTGTGGATTTGGACTGTGTATTTTCTTATTTTACGTAAATAGGAGTTTTGATTCCTTCCTTGTGTGCTTGATTTACTTACCTAATATTAGTACCCATTGGGTATTGTATTAATCTTTGATTGAAGGACCGAAAGGTGAAAGTCATTGATAGATAATCAAGGATTGAAACTTAAAATAACCTAGATTTAGAAATAAACGAGGATTTTAAGTGGAATCAATGATTAGTTACAAAACTTAATGGGTTTTAGAGTAATCAAATAACATACGAAAGTAGGTTTAGTTATTTTAGAACACACTTTAGTTTGCTTGAAAAAGATATCAAAAGAATTTAGAATTAATCATCTTCAAATTCTATTTTTCCCTAAAAATTAGAATGCCCTAGAAAAATCCAAATTAATTTATGCATAAACCCCCAACTTTGGAATCACTTTTAACATAATTAGACTTTGATTTGAATTACCCATTGTTAATTTAGTTTAATTGCAAACTAGATCTAGAATTTATTTGTTTGCTCTTTACCCATTTCAATTAGATTAATCAATTTACCTTGCTCATTTACATTTACCATTTATTCATTAATCATTAGCCCAAATAACTGCTTCATTTATAGTTTGGTACTCAAACAGCAAATCCTCGTGGGAACGATACTTGATTCATTACTTTATTACTTGAGACGACCCGTATACTTGCGGATTCGCCACATCACTCATCCACAAATAGTACTTCCTCTAGCTCATAGTTTAAAACAGTTGCAAGCCTTCGTAACTAACTCAATTTAACTCCTGTTACTACTCTGATCGACCTTTCATACTTAACATTAGGTATGCGCTTACCGTCATTCTCATATCAGGAGATTGTATATGAATTGATGCCCACCAAACTCTCAAATAACTAGGCCTCCTTGACTCCGTCTCTGTTCCTTATATAATCCCCTAGAACCAAAAGCATGAGCTAAACTTGAAGAGAAAGAAAAATATCGTCTTACAGTCAACTACGCCCGATTGTCCATATAATAACGTTTAACCGATCTTTCTCTTCAAAATTTCATCATCTCCTAGCACAATTGTGCTCTACCTTTAAGGCATCATCTGTATGAACCCTTTACCATATCATTGTCCTTTCTGACATAATATTTTATAATTTATTAACTTTACTTATACTCAATCTATGATTCATACATATCATCATTTATATTGTGCCCTTAACTTTCATTGAATCCTGAAAGATTTCTCTCTTTAATATATTCTTCCAGCATTAATTCCACCCTTACCTATGGTTATTAATTTGATCCTTAAACTTTATAGTCTAGTGATGTATAACCACCTATACTTGTCATTTTTCGTTCTACCCCTACTGTTGTTCTGCCATTATTGCTTCACTGGAAAGTGATTCTGTTGATCACACTAAAGACGTTTGCCTGACATTCATAACAAACCTCAAACTACCTTCTCACTATCTTGAAAGTCTAACCTACAGCCTATGTGTCATTATCTATCATTCTTTCCTCTCATCATACCTATTTGATCCATTAGATTGACTTTTATTCAATTTACTACTCACTAACTTCTTTTCTCTGTCTGATTAGATAGTTTGCAATACCATCGCACACCTTCTAGCTTTTGCTCATTATTATTGTATTCCTTGCCTAATCTTCTTAATACTGTTAACAAGTTAAAGAAATCTTACCCAATTGCTATCCACTTCACTTTAGGAATAGGGAATAGATAGAGTATGATCCAATCATGCAACTCCAAGCTCTATATTCTAGCCCCTGGCACTACTTTAACTACATCATGCTATGAGGATCACATTACTAGATTCCATACCTCCATCACTATTCTCACTAATGTGGTCCCATTTTGAGTTCTCCATCCTTGTCATTCACCTTACCAAGAATAACACTTAGCCTACCCTACATCTTAACTTTGTTCCTTTTATTCTGCGTCCTTCAGGTTGTTCTTTCATTTATTTCTTTTATCTTACCCAAAATAGAACTTGACTATTCTATCCCTGGTTCTATTCTTCTTCCTAACATGACAACTGTACTTGCTAATTGTATCTTTCAGAGTCTCTACCAGGTTATCATATATCTGTGCTACTCAGATTTGGTCCTTTGACCACTCTAGCTAGTACTTCCACTGGCATTTAGATTATGTTGCATCTGCAATCAATTATCCAAATTTTCATTCTATACTTTCTCTATCTACTAGCCTTCTATGATTTATCTTCGCTAATTTATTACTCTTAACACTATTATAATTAGATTATACTATTGTTTTGAACAATACGAAGTTAGAAAAGAGCTCAGGGAACTGCAGTCATACATTTATTGTTTGATCTCTATTCTTATCCTTTAACCTACATAATACCCTTACTTCCTTGAGAACTGATTTTACAGCAATTTTATTTTATTTATTTATTATTTATTTTATTATTATTTTATTTTATTTTTATTTTTTTATTTTTTTTATTTTTTTATGTTTTACTCAATTAGCCAAAACTTAAGATACTAGGCACCTAAACCCGTCATTCAATTCAAAGGCTTTACATCCATCATGATCTGATCATTTATGGTTCATATAATGGAACTTATACCCTCTCCAGGATACTCGAGCTAAGTACTCTCCACCACACTCTACAGTCTAGGGCATTATTTTGTTAATCACCATCATTAGTAATAAACCTCTATCTCTCTTGAAAGAATAAGACCACTTTACGTCATAACTGACTGCGAAAAAGGTACTACATCTACTACCTTACCACAACCACGTCTGGTTATCTGCTCTCTTATCATACTGCAAACCCCTTAAAGCATTATTTTACAGGCTATGAACATCATCCATAGCATCCTATCTCCTTTAAGAGATAAAAATCGTACCCTGTGCCTTGCTGCTACACAACGAAGATACTGTTTTTCACTAAACTTTAGGCAAAAGGCCCATTGCAATGCCAAAACTATCTAAGACCCCATATAAAAGACCAAATGGCCTTACCCTATAGGTGTTACCTTTAATTTATGACTATACTGAAACCTCTAGTCTTTCAGCAATTCCTTATGTAACTGTAGCTCATGTTAAGGTAACTGAGTCACTGACTATAGCTACCTTACAACTGTGACCCTTTGATATTCTAGCTCTAGGGTTTTAAATCCTACCTAGGATTTCCAAATTCTTTTACAGTAATAGAACCCTGTTCTGGCATAACTGTATCAAAACAAAGACTGTCTACAAGCATCCTTGTCATGAGCACCATGGAGAAGCACGCAGCTCTACACAAAACTCCCATATCAGTAATGTAATCTGCAGCTTACAGCACAAATATCAAGAACATTGCATAGTTACTATGTTATGTCCCACATACAAGATTTCCCACTCTTTTATCTATCCTGAATCCACTGAAACCATGGACTTACTTTGACTAGCTATTCACTGATGACTACCAGCAATGATATCCTTACTCCCATTTAGGGTAGCTATACTGCCAAAATCACATTTGGGTCTTCGTGCCTTGCACTAGATAGGCACACCACTTGGACCCATACTGATAGAAATATAGTATTTCTTAGAGTACGTATCCTCATGGCAGACCTCAACATGTCTGCTAATTTTATTTCATATCTCTATGTACTCCATGAAAATCAAGACGTTAACTGAAGCACTCTTATACTAACCGAGGAATAACGCAGAATCTAGAAGCAAGAAATTACAGAAGAAGACGAAACAGAATCCTATACTCCACATGTGATAACTCTAGGTGCACACTTTCCCATGAATCTAAAGCCTAAACTCTGATACCATATTTGTCATGACCCACCCTATGGGCCAGACCGGCAGTAGGACCTGAGCTGGCATAAAGCCTTCGAAGCCCGTAGTACGCCTTACTATTCTCAAATCCATAACCAATGCCCAAAAACTTAGGCCCAACATGTAAATAAAATAAAATAAAATAAAATATTTTTTATTCGGGTCAACCCAATCTGATAACCATCAAAAACTAAAATTAGAGGAGCTCCGCTCAACCTTGATACTATCACTTACAAATTATTTAAATATCATACAAATCTTTATTTATTAATCTCAAGAATTCAAATTAACACGATTTCTAATAAGGTCCACACTACTACTAATACATGCGGAGTTCTAGATTTTAAATTTAGAAAAATAATAAAACAATTAAATAACCGATGCTAAACCTGCAAGGAAGAAAGCAGGTTGCTCTATAAAAGAACTCCTCCTGTAGCTTGGAAAAATAGGTGAACAGGAGTGAGTGTTCGTCTCAAAGAGTAAAATACTAATTTTAACTATAATTTCTATAACTATCTAAAGCTAATGCATCCTAAAGAGTGGAATGCAACACCATCAAAATTTTCATACAAATCACATCATAACAGCAAAAAGGTAATTTGGAGCACTTACACACCCAATAATATTCAAACTATACATATACGGAGATGATCCCCTATACAGCTCTCTTAATCCAATCTCTGCCAGCGAATGTCTCTCAAGCCGGACTTTCGCTTAATGAACCAAATGTGAGGGCCAGCGAGTATCTCTCGAGCTGTGCCAACCCCAACTTATCCATAAGAGGACCAGGTCCCAGCAAGTGTCTCTCAAGCCGTGTCTACCCATCCTATCCATATCCAATACCACACACCACACGCACGCCAACGCACGCACACTGCTCCAAATTATCATAAACAATATCCATGGCACTTCATCAATTAAGAATACAATATAAAATGTTCCTAGAGTCTAACTACATAGATAAATATTTATAAGTGATGCATGGGTATGCTTGAATATATAATAATATTGAAATTATAATTAAAATTAATATTTTACTCACAGTACACCAAAGACAACTGTAGAGGTTGGGTAAAAAAATATGGTTGACTCTGATCACCTACATAATTTTATTGTGAATTTATTAGTGCTAATTCAAATAAAATAAATTTAAAGAGGCAATCCTAATTTATGCTGAAAATTCGGCAGAGTTTCCCCTATACCTATGACCTACCCAACCAGCAAAAAGATTCAAATAGTACTTCTAAATTCTCAATTTCCACAATCACATCTCATCAACATTATATGGACCCTCCTAGGCCCTCCAAATCAGAAAATAGTCATAAACTTGAAAAACTATGTTTTTATCCCTATAATTAATATTTTATAAAAATCCACTCAAACAAGCTCTAAAAAAATTCTAAAATTTTGTTCCACGGTCCTTAATAAGGTTATAAAGCTATCGCAAAAGGAATTGTAATTTTCTAATCACCCATGAATATTTTATGAATTTTTATTCAAAAATATTACTCAATTCCATAAGTTTCCAACAGCTAACATGTTCCTAATTCAACCCAAATCAACATTCACACATTTAACTCTCCATCCTCAAGCTTCAACCAATCATATAAAATTTAAATACCATAAATCCAGATGATCTTATAGGCTCAGATGCTAAAAATCTAACTAAAACCCACATTTATTTTTCAAAAATATTCCACAATCACTTAAAAATTCAACAAATACCATAACATATCTCCAAATAATTTTACTTTCAACATATATTTTTTTTAGAATTTTTTCTCTAATTTTCCCTGTTTAAGAAATACTGAATTTAAGCACCACAGACTGAGAAATAATGAAAATAACTTTATCCAAAGCTTATCTGTGTCTCAAAAATTTTAAAAATTTATGAGGAAGCCTCTAGAAGTTGAATCATCCCCAAAGCTCGTCAGAGCCACTGTCGAAACGACCGCGCATGCTGGCCGACCGCCGGTGACATTTGCCGGAACTGGTCACACCAAAATGGTCCTCTCCTCCTCTTGAGTCCATAGGTGGTCTTGGATCGTCGATCCAACGGTCGGATTATCGAAAATCTCGTCGGAAAGTAACAAAAAAAAACTAATTTTCTCTCTCTTCTCTAGCGCCGGAAACGGCCACTAAATCTGACAAGGCTGGTCTCATCTGAAAAAGCTCTCTCTTAGGAGTTCATAGCCTCTGGAATCACTCCAATCGAACATCGAGATCTCCGGATACGAGCATTTAAAGTTTGAGACTCATTTTTCTCTCTCTCTCTCTCTCTCCCTTGCCGCCGCTTCTGGTGGTTCTGGCCGTCACTGGAGGCCGCTTGGAGGGTCGCTGGAGCTATGCCGTGCTGGTGGGCATCACCGATGGTGGTGGTTCGCCGGGAAAAGAAGGAAAGAGATAGGGAGAGGTGAGAGAAAGTGAGAGGAGGGAGGTGAAATTGGGGGGGCGGTTGTGCTAATAATTTTTGGGTTCTTTTTTTTTTTCTAATTTGAGTTGTTACAATTATTTAGAGATCGGATAAAATATTAACTTAGTTAAGAAATGCTTGAACAATTTGAGCGAGATTACGAAATTACCCACAATTTGGGATTTTTAACACAGAGAGATCGGAAGACAGCAAAATGTAAAATTAGTTGTGCCGAAAATCTGACACCAATCTGAACAGGTTGAGTAGAGACGGAAATATCGGAGAAATTTTGATTTGAATGTACATGAGGTCGAGTAAACTTGGAATTTATTATTTGCCTGGCGGGTAACTTAGATTATCACCATTTCAGAGAAAATGACCTGTAGTCAGGTAATTAGTTGAGATCGGATAAAACACTAAAATGGGAGATTGACTAAATTACAACCCTTACTAAAAAAATTATATATTAATTACACGAGTTATGCATTTGTAGGTTAATCAAAATATGGCGTCTACAATTAGTGTGAACTTAAATGATCTATTATATAAGTGAGAAAATAAAAATTTTTATTGATTTGGAGCTAAGAAGATTATGGTGTCTCAAAGATTTCTCTATAGTATCACAGTTGGACATGTGTAATTAATAAGACTAATTGAACGTGGATCTTGCTTATGCTTCAGAAAAAGCATTAGGAGACTAATATAACCCTGTATATAATTAATATAGTTAATTAAAAGTTAATCTCCCACGGTTAGTGACTAATCTGTCCAATTAATTACTCAAGGAAAGTGTGGTTTTAGTTATGTAATGACACTTTACATAAAACTAAGTAAAAATTGCCACTTAATGGTAAAATGTAAAAGAAAGAATTAATAATATTTAAAGTTGGACAATTATAATCAACATAATCGCATTCACACTGTTTGTAATGATTCTTATGTAAAAATTCAATTTAATTTTGCAATAAAATTCATTTTTTTAAATAAATTTTAAGTATATATATATGTAGTCTCAACTCAAGAACAAGATTTTTCCAACACATGACTAGTAATTGAGCAATTTTTTTATGGGCAAAATGTTTAATTTAAACCTTGTATTTATTGAAAAATTTTAATTTAGTTCATTTTCAACTTTTTGTTTGAATTAATAGGTAAAAGTTTTAATGTAATCTTAATTTAGCTCAAAAATTAAAATTTATGGCTGAATTTCTTAATTTTTTGATTTAAATAAAAAATTAAAAAGTTTAATTTCTTAATTTTGTGACTAAACTTTTCATTTCTTTATTTAAATTCAAAAATCAAGAAACTCAATTTCTTGATTTTCTTAATTTTTGAACTAAATTGAGCTTAATTTGAAATTTTTACACTAAATTAAATAAAAAATTAAAAATAACTAAATTGAACTTTCTCAATTAATACTGGAGTGTAATTAAGCTTTAAGTTATTTTCTTATCTATTAACCAAAAAAGATTAAAGATAAATCTCCATTGAGGACATTCCAAGTGCTTTCATTTGGAAATAGCAAAATGATTTTGCCTTCTAACAATTAATTTGTATACTATTTTCTCATACCTGATAAATTAATAATGCAGATGTGATCTTCCATTCCATGCACATCAATCAAATCCATAACCCAAATTTTTACAAAGTTTCATTATATATTTACACTTTTCTTTTTGTCTTTTTTTTTTTTATGGAAATGATTAAAAAATAAAAATTATTGCAACATAAATACATGATTCACGCTTAAAAGTGTACATTTTTTTTTATAATCAAAATTTTTATTAATAGGTCAGAAAAAACTTAGCATCAAAGGACCAACTATACCCCAACCGATAGGTCTCCCGAAAATAACCAATAATGCTAAGTGAAAAAACCTGACAAAAAAGTATGTCAAATCTCTGAATACTGATAAAAAAACGGACCAAGACATGAGGGAGCAAGCCTTGCTAAACAAAACACAGCAGACCTGAACGACAAAATGTGTAAAACACAAGACTTAAAAGTGTACAGATTCACCAACATAAAATGAGAAACATGTATTTTTTAAGGGTTTTTTCCTTTTTTTCCTAAGATAACATATTATTTTAGTTAAGCATTGGCAGTCGGATAAGAGGAATCCATGGCAATTCCACACAAGCCTTCCTTAGCAAATACATCTTTATGCATCCTTATGTATCCTTGCTCTCCCCAATCTGCGCCCCATGAATTCTTGACAAGCCAATATTTGGTTCCATCACTGGTACTACCATACCCTACTGCTGTTACACCATGGTTTAGGATGTTTCCACATTCTCCTTTGAAAACACCAGAAGAGTAGAACTGAAAAGACAATCCGCCAGCATCAATGGAGACAGACACAGGTTGCTGTGCTACTGCCTTCATCAGTGATGCCTCACTGTTAGCAGGAACCGTTTCATAGCCAGTGATCTTAGCAATATGGGAAGCCTCCTTGTTGGGGTTACAAGTTCCATTAGTTCCTTTGTAAGGATAATTGGCTTCACTGGTGATGCCTTGGTTTCCCATTATGAACTTGAATCCATCTTCCATGTAACCACCATTACAGCCTTCATCCTTACCTTTAGTGTCACAATCTACGAGCTCTTGCTCGGATAAAGAGATCAATTTACCTGTAGTTATTTTGTGGATCCCCTCAATGGCTGCCACAGTTGAGAAAGCCCAGCAACACCCTACAAAATTAATAAGCATGGTACCAATTAATAAGAGAGGTTTCGAATTCGAGCCTTAATCAGAGTCAAATGAAAAAGAAAGAATCACGTATGTGAAAATAATTAATGTGAGTTTTCTTGTGCCATACCACAGTCGCCTTGATCTTTGACTGGGGTAACAGCTCCTTGCTTTCTCCAGTCCATGCTAGCAGGCAAACCGGTCACATTTGCATACTTAAATGAGGTTGCTTTCACTGATCTTGTCTGTTCCGACCTCCTGTATCCATTATGGGAAGCCTTGAACTCATCATTGGATAAGTCTGCAAATTTGTTAATCTTGAGCTTGCAGGATTTATTCCCTGCAGCATTAAAGGACTCTATGAACTTAACATTGTGCTTGAATATCTCGAAGCGTCTTTCTTTCTCTGCCTTATCCCTGTAAACCCTTCCATATTTTTTCATCCACAGCTCATGTCTCTCATGCATGGATGAAGACTGATCGTGGAGATATGGCTTTCGAGACGAGACTAGATCAGCCAAAATGAAGATCGAGAGAGCAATCAACAAACATTGCATTTTCCAAACTGATGCCATTGTTTATGATTAGTTGATGGACGTGTCTGAACTTTGAACTAGTAGAACTAAACTAAGGATTTGCTTTGTGAATCAACAAGAGCTAGCTTCTGGTTTTTATAGATTCTTGAAGTAACTAGCAAAATGGGATGTAATTTTGGTCTTTGGTTGTGTGCCTTGTAATTAGCTTTGGTGTATGGTTATTTATTTACTAAATAAAAACAAACCGCAGAATTTCACTCCTTTTACTGAATAGGATTGCTTGATCCTATCTTGGCTCGCTACTCTTTATTTTTTTTTAAATAAAAATGTTAATTTTGTAAAGTTTCATTAATTCTTAGTTGGCTAGCTCTCTATTGGCTTCGCTGAGACATTCAAATGGCGAAAAAAATGGAGGAGAGATGGATTGTTTTTTTCTTCTACTTATATTTGAGAGTTTACAAGTCTGAAGATTGACTAAAACTCATTAGTAGAGAATGGGGAATTTATCCCTTCTTAGTTCTAACCTAGAAGCAATTAATAAAATTTCATTATAATTTTTAATATAAGCTAGAATTAAACTATAATTATTTCACGTGAAGTATTGACTAAACATCTTTATTAGTAATTAACGTATTATGCACGGTGTGTGTGTGTATATATATATAATGGCTATAAGTTTTTTTTAATGGCCATAAGTTATTCTTTATTTATAATAATAATAATAATTATAATTATTATTATTATTAAATCATTTTAAAATAATAATAAAGTAAATTAATATTTATTAAATATATAAAAGGGAGAGAGAAAACTTTTAAGTATATATTGGTAAACATGAATATTAATTTTAGTGTCATTGACGTTTTCAAATTAAAAAATTAGGGAATATGATAATGTGTGATAATTATCTTTAATAATTATATATTATAGCTATTTAAAAAAAATTAAAAAATTTTAATGTTGATTTTTCTCTTTTTTTAAAAAAATTTAAAAATTAACTTATAAGCGTTATCTTTAATAATTAAATATATTTAAAAGAAAATTCAATTATTAATTTCTCACAAAAATTCAAATATTCTCTAACGCTTGATTCTAATTTAAAGCAGATATTTTAAAAGAAATTAAACTTTCCGTTGTGACAATAATTAGAGAGTCAAGATAATATTTGTTAAATTTTAAAATTAAACATCTTGTATTAACAAATCATTAACAATTAAATACTAAATTTAATTACAGTAAATATGTTTAAAAATATTTCACTAAATAATTTTTATTTTCCTTAAAAGTAGACATACGTCTTGATTAGGAAACCTCCTAATAAATGATAATTATATTTAGTAATTAATATTTTTCTATTATTTAAATTTAGAAGATCAAATTAATTAAGAATTGTATTTAGAAAATTAAATTATATAATAACTGTATATTACAACCGTTTAGGAAATATAAAAAAAATGTCATTAATAAATTTAATTAAAAATTATCACTTGGTATAAATATAATAGATTAAAAATCCTATCTTCTCTTGAATTATTCTAACAAAAATTTGAACCACCTCTTCATCAAGAAGCGAAAAGGAACATATATAAAATTAGCATATGTGTTTGTTGGATATAATTAATAAATTAGTCTAATTAATTCTTAGTTTTTCCTATATAATAATAATAATAATAATAATAATAATAATAATAATAATAACTATTTATTATAGTATTAATGTGTAATAATTAAATAATTTATAACTTATATATACATTAAGGAATTAATAACTTAATCATAATTTAAAGAAATTATATAATTAGTTAATAAAAAAATAGAGAGAATTTAATGAAATTACTTAGCATATATATATAATTTAAAAAATTTTCTAAATAATAATAAAACAATCTAACATGATTAATATTAACTAAAGTAATAATATCGATTATATATTAATTATACTATAAAAAATATCAAAAAATAATGAAAATTGAATATAAAAATAAATTTCTTTTTTACTATAACTATAAAAATAAATTTTTATTTCATTTTTTCTTAATTCATTATATATAGCATTCAATAAATAAATATATAAATATATATATATATATATAATATTAAAGTAAATTAAAATTTATTAAATATATTAAAATGAGAGATTGCAAAGTATTTAACTCCATATGACTACTTTTATAGTATAATTTTAAATTATTTTATTAATTTTAAGATATATAATTTTTAAACTTTTATAATTAAATGAAATAATTAAAAATTTATGAATCACTAAATAAGAAATTTATAATAATATTTTTATTTAATTAGTTATGAAAATTTGGTAACAATGATAATAATAAAAATATTTAAAAGGAAATTAAAAAATTAAATAAAAAATATAATTAAATACTTAATATAAAAGACAATAATTACTACAATTATAAAATATAATAATTTCTATATAGTAAGTATCACGTGGCAAAATTAAGAAAAAATATGTCCACATAGCAAGCTCTCTTCTTAGAATACGACGTTGCAGCTTGTTGCTTTATATAGATTATTATATTAGCATATAACACAATAAAATTATTAATATAATATAATCAAGAAATAAAATAGCTGTGTACTAATTCAATAGATTTTTTTCTCTAAATTCAGTTTATTATGAACTCAAAATATATATATGTGCGTGTGTTAAAAGTGCAATCATTTTTTTACATTTTTTTGGTGTAGAACGAAATTATTTAGATATTTCGCGTTATATATCTCTTTATTTATAGCAGTAACTTGGAACATTTAAATAATTTGAATATCAAATCTGAAATGTGAATGATGCATATATTTTTAAACTATAAATTCTAGCAATAGAGCTGTAGCGCTCGTCTAATTCAGAACCTCAAAGCAACAGTCTGATTTATTTGTTTTTCTATTGTTCTAAAAAAAATAATTTGGTAATAACATTTGCTAATAATATTTAAAATTTATATTCATATATAACTTTTCCTTACATTTTTTTAAAAAGCACTGAAGAAGTTATTTGAACTCCAACCATGTGATGATAGCCTAAGACTAACACCCACTTAATTTGAGTGTAGCGTGATTTATTAATGTATTATATCGTATTGCATAATATAATTTTTATTATTAACATATTTAGAAAAATGATATAGTATATGATAGTGGCTAATCTGTCCAATTAATTACTCAAGGAAAGTGTGATTTTAGTTGTGTAATGACAAATTATATAAAACCAAGTAAAAATTGCCACTTAATGGTAAAATGTAAAAGAAAGAATTAATAACATTTAAAGTTGGACAATTATAATCAACATAATCAAATTCACACTGTTTGTAATGATTCTTATGTAAAAATTCAATTTAATTTTGCAATAAAATTGATTTTTTTAAATAAATTTTAAGTATATATAGATGTAGTCTCAACTCAATAACAAGATTTTTCCAACACATCACTAATAATTTAGCAATTTTTTTATGGCAAAATGTTTAATTTAAACCTTGTATTTATTGAAAAATTTTAATTTAGTTCATTTTCAACTTTTTATTTAAATTAATGGATAAAAGTTTTAATGTAATCTTAATTTAGCTCAAAAATTAAAATTTATGGACTAAATTTCTTAATTTCTTGATCTAAATAAAAAATTAAGAAGTTTAATTTCTTAATTTTGGAACTAAACTTTTTTATTTCTTTATTTAAATTCAAAAATCAAGAGACTCGATTTCTTAATTTTTAGACTAAATTGAGCTTAATTTGAAATTTGTAGACTAAATTAAACAAAAAATTAAAAATAACTAAATTGAACTTTCTCAATTAATACTGAAGTGTAATTAAACTTTAAGTCATTTTCTTATCTATTAACCAAAAAAGATTAAAGATAAATCTCCATTGAGGACATTCCAAGTAAACATTTGGAAATAGCAAAATGATTTTGCCTTCTAACAATTAATTTGTATACTATTTTCTCATACCTGATAAATTAATAACGTAGATGTGATCTTCCATTCCATGCACATCAATCAAATCCATAACCCAAATTTTTACTAATTTTCATTATATATTTACACTTTTCTTTTTGTCCTTTTTTTGGAAATGATTAAAAAATAAAAATTATTGCAACATAAAATGCATGATTCACGCTTAAAAGTGTACATTTTTTTTGATAATCAAAATTTTTATTAATAGGTCAGAAAAAACTTAGCATCAAAGGACCAACTATACCCCAACCGATAGGTCTCCCCAAAATAACTAACCTAGAACCAATAATGCTAAGTGAAAAAACCTTACCCAAAAGTATGTCAAATCTGTGATTACTGATAAACAATGGACCAAGACATGAGGGAGCAAGCCTTGCTAAACAAAACACAGCAGACCTGAACGACAAAATGTGTAAAACACAAGACTTAAAAGTGTACAGATTCACCAACATAAAATGAGAAACATGTATTTTTGAAGGGTTTTTTTTCTTTTTTTCCTAAGATAACATATTATTTTAGTTAAGCATTGGCAGTCGGATAAGAGGAATCCATGGCAATTCCACACAAGCCTTCCTTAGCAAATACATCTTTATGCATCCTTATGTATCCTTGCTCACCCCAATCTGCGCCCCATGAATTCTTGACAAGCCAATATTTGGTTCCATCACTGGTACTACCATACCCTACTGCTGTTACACCATGGTTTAGGATGTTTCCACATTCTCCTTTGAAAACACCAGAAGAGTAGAACTGAAAAGACGATCCACCAGCATCAATGGAGACAGACACAGGTTGCTGTGCTACTGCCTTCATCAGTGATGCCTCACTGTTAGCAGGAACCGTTTCATAGCCAGTGATCTTAGCAATATGGGAAGCCTCCTTGTTGGGGTTACAAGTTCCATTAGTTCCTTTGTAAGGATAATTAGCTTCACTGGTGATGCCTTGGTTTTCCATTATGAACTTGAATCCATCTTCCATGTAACCACCATTACAGCCTTCATCCTTACCTTTAGTGTCACAATCTACAAGCTCTTGCTCGGATAAAGAGATCAATTTACCTGTAGTTATCTTGTGGATCCCCTCAATGGCTGCCACAGTTGAGAAAGCCCAGCAACACCCTGTACAAAATTAATAAGTATGGTACGAATTGATAAGAAAGATTTCAAATTCGAGCCTTAATCAGAGTCAAATGAAAAAGAAAGAATCATGTAAGTGAAAATAATCAATGTGAGTTTTCTTGTGCCATACCACAGTCGCCTTGATCCTTGACAGGGGTAACAGCTCCTTGCTGTCTCCAGTCCATGCTAGCAGGCAAACCGGTCACATTTGCATACTTAAATGAGGTTGCTTTCACTGATCTTGTCTGTTCCGACCTCCTATATCCATTGTGGGAAGCCTTGAACTCATCATTGGATAAGTCTGCAAATTTGTTAATCCTGAGCTTGTAGGATTTATTCCCAGCAGCATTAAAGGACTCTATGAACTTAACATTGTGCTTGAATATCTCGAGGCGTCTTTCTTTCTCTGCCTTATCCTTGTAAACCCTTCTGTATTTTTTCATCCATAGCTCATGTCTCTCATACATGGATGAAGATTGATCATGGAGATATAGCTTTCGAGACGAGACTAGATCAGCCAAAATGAAGATCAAGAGAGCAATCAACGAACATTGCATTTTCCAAACTGATGTCATTGTTTATAATTAGTTAATGGATGAGTCTGAACTTTGAACAAGTAGAACTAAATTAAGGATTGCTTTGTGAATCAACAAGAGCTAGCTTCTAGGTTTTATAGATTCTTGAAGTAACTAGCAAATCGGATGTGATTTTGGTCTTTGGTTGTGAGCCTTGGAATTAGCCTTGATATATGGTTAATTATTTACTAAACAAAAACAAACCGCAGAATTTTACTCCTTTTACTAAATAGGATTGCTTGATCCTATCTTAGCTCACTCCTCTTTTTTTTTCTTTTAATAAAAATGTAAATTTTGTTAAGCTTCATTATTAATTCTTGGTTGGCTAGCTTTTTTTTGACTTCGCTGAGACATTCAAGTGGAGAAAAAAAAAATAGGGGAGGAATGAATTTTTTTTTTCTCTAAGCTCAGTTTATTATATATATATATATATATATATATATATATATATATATATATATATATATATATATAATATTACATGTTTCTTATTTGAAAAGTGCAATCATGTTACTTACATTTTTTTTTGTGTGGGTGTGTAATTGGCAAGAACGAAATTATTTAGATATTTTATGTTATATATCTATTTATTTATGGCTTTAACATGAAATATTTAAATAATTTGAATATCAAATCTGAAATGTGAATCATGTATTTTTTTGAAACCATGAATTCTAGCAATGGAGCTATAGTGCTCGTCTAATTCGGAACTTCAAACCTTCAACACCAATAATTTAGTTTATTTATTTTTCTTTTGTTCTCTGACACTCATTTCATATAAGTATTTTAGAGTAGTTTTACATACATTTTGTTTTTATAATTGAGTATTTTTATATTTTAATTTTAGTTTTAGTTAAATTGTTAATTTTAGTTACTTTATACTTGATTTTTGAAATTTTAATTTTTTTAATAAGTTTTAAAATGATTTGAAGGTCAATGGTGCAATGGGAGATGATTGGAGGAGGTTTGGTAGTTTAAAGAATGAAAATTGTTAAAAAATTTATATTTTGAAATCCAAAGCCAACATAATTTGCTTGAGATGTTACATAGGGTAAGTTGAATCCTGTTTATGGCATGTCACAGTATTTAAGTTACGATACTAGGCATGTCGCAAGTCAAGCATTGTGAATAGATAAATTCAAACCCACCGAAACTTGCTTACCTAGTGTTACTAGGTGGTGCAACACTTAAAATCTTACTTGAGATACAACACTAGGTATGGCAAAATTGACAGTAAGTATACAATTGATGCAAAAAGCAAGTTGAGCTGAAATTTTTTTTTACACATTACCACTTTTGTATCTTTTCTTCTTTTCGTCTTCTAACCTATTCAAGGGTAAACCTGTGGACATGTATATACATCATTTTTTCGTTTGATCTATAAGAACGAAATAAAGAAAAAGGTAGAAAGGGAAGAAAAAAAAAAAGAAGAAGAAGAGAGGACGTCATTTCTGCTGGAGAGCTACTGCCAGGTGACATTCAACTACAGTTTTTCAAAGTTTTGGACTATCCTTTACCGGATTTTTCTACTCTTAGTCTATTTTTATCTTTCCTTTGTTAATTTTGTTATTTTCCTTTATAAATATTACCATTAAAGAGTAGTTTTTCCAAAATTTTAGAGTTGGATTGTAATGTTTTGAATATATTTGTAGATTTGGATTAGATTATATATATAGATTTTGATTCAATCCTTGTGTGCTTTCTTGATATGCCTAATGTTGGTACGGGTTGGGTATTGTTTTTAATCTTTGAATAAAAGACTGAGTGGTAAAAATTATTTATAGATAATCAAATATTTAAACTTAAAACTCTTAGTGTTAGAGATAAACTAGGTATTTAAGAGAATATATTAATTGATTAAAAAATTTAATGATTTTGAGTGAATTAAATATTGCACGAGAGTGGGTTTGAAGTCTCTTAAAACACCCCTTGAATTACTTAAGAAAGAAATTAAAGGATTTCAAAATTAATCACCTCCAAACTCTATTAAAATTGGATAAATCAAACCAAATCCTAATATATTTAATTCATAAACCCCAACTCTAGAATCATTTTTACCATCAATTAGTCTTTCTTGTTGCTTACCCATTATTAATTTGATTAATTTTTGCTTAAATTAAGACTCTATTTATATTATCCATTGCCTATTTTCTTTATTTTTAATTTAAATTGATGTATTTGGTTAATTTAATTCTCTTATAAATTGTCATTAGTCAAAATAATTGAAACAATCATAGTCTAATACTTAAACATAGTTTCTCATAAAAACGATACTCTACTTGTCACTTAACTACTTGATACGATCTATACACTTGCAAATTACCACATCATTCTCACAGAAAAATAATTTAGTAATAATATTTGCTAATAATATGCAGTGAAGAAGTTCTTTAACCTCATAATGTGTGAGGATATTTGCTAGCCTAAGAATAAGTGATTTCATGTTTTTTTTTTCTTATTTATTTTATTTTCATTAGAATTAAACTAGACACTTCACAGTTTTAATGGCAATAATATTATTGAGTAAAACTTATTGGTAACACTATATATTAGCAATCAAAATTTTGTTTTAAACTAGCCTAAATTTTAATTCGATTTTAAAATCTTAATTGGTAATTTAAAATTCAATGATTAGTATGAACTTAAATGATCTATTATACAAGTGAGAAAATGAAAATTTTTATTTGTAATGGCCCGGCCCACTAGTGATATTATCCGCTCTGGGCTGAAGCCCTCACGGTTTTAAAACGCGTCACTAGGAGTTACGAACCACCAACTTATAAACCCAGCATCTCTCTCGTGTTTTATCGATGTGGGATTTGCCTAGGGTGTTACAATCCACCCCCCTTATGGGACTCAGCGTCCTCGCTGAGGTTTGCCCCACCATCGCTCAAGGTTGCACGCGGAGTGGCTCTGATACCACTAAATGTGACGCCCCTTACCCGTCTATTGTATAGCCGAGCAAGAAGTGTCACATTCGGTGCCGGAGCACCCTATCTTGTCTTGTCATGTCTATTGTAAATTTTAATGTCATTTAAATCAGGTAATTTATGTGTAGATTTATATATATATATATATATATATATATATATATATATATCCTCCTCTGTTTTATTAGCATTTGGCGAGTTCCACTATCACATGTTAACATATTCATAGTCATCTCACATATTTCCATATCATATTTTCTTTTATCATATCATTCACAACTATTTATGAGATCTCAAAATGAAGTGTCATCTATTGCATTCATATGGAAATTTATAGATAATAAATTATAAATTTTCATTTCAAGTCCAAAATAAAATACATCATAAACTAGTAATTACATCATGACTAGACATAATGAACCAAAATACTAGTCTACACATGGGCCCTACCAAAATACAAAAGACTGATGAGGTGACTCTGATCGGTGGCAACTCTGTCCGAATACTGATCTTCGATGGAAAATCAACGAGCTAAGCATAACGCTTAGTGGTGCATAATTTATAATAATAATAATTAAACAATTGAAATAATATTTACAAATCATAAATTCTGGGTCTTTTACATTTTTTTACACTTTGGAATCAATTAAAATTATTGGGGTCTTTCCTGTTTACTTATTGTATATTCAGTATTAATTTATTATTATCAATGCCCAAGAAAGCTATAACAAATTATAAAAGCTGGATACACAGGAGTATATGGGTTAGACAGCCATATGTCTACCTCAGATACATCCACGAGATTGTAAAGCAAGAAATAAAGTAGGCACAATGGCCAGTAAGTAGGCATATAGCCTATAGAACAATCATATCAGACATATATTGTCAGTTCATGATTTGCTCTATAAGCAGTACTGCTATCTATGGTCCCTAATTGGTATACCAATTTATCCAAACTAAATAAATAAGTCTAGGTATCGCAATTAAACATTTTTAATTATTTTAGCACTATTCATCATACTATTTTCTAGTACTATTCATTGGTACCATTAATTTCATATTAATGGGACATTAGTCCCAATTTACATATTCATATCATTTTTAATATTTAATTATCCTTATGAGTATTTTAATTATCATATATAGCATTTTTCCCATGAACCTTTCTTTAGGTTCATGTTGATGTGTTATCTTTATCTAGGAATTTGACTAGGTTAGGATGTCTATTTAGTCACACTTCCTTCATAACAATTGTTCCTCTATGTTTAACTTGAATTTCAATTTTTGAATCACTGAATTTGGAGTTATAGAACTCAAGTTATGGTCAAAATACCATAACTGGTCCCTTTGCCTCTAAGCTGTCCAGAATTTACAATTTCTAGTCAATAAACTTTGACCAGTCATTTGATCATTTTATTGTCATTTTTAGACTTAGGTTCCTTCACAAGATATGTTCCTCTATGTCTTAGGGACTCCCAGGTACAATTTTATAATTTTTCAAGCTTGTTATAGTGAGTTATGGTAAATGTATTAACCTGGAGTCTCAATCCTATAAGGGCAAAAATCAACTTCAGGGCAGTATGTTTGACCCTCTTTTTAGGGTCTTTACACTTAGAATTTGGCAAAGGTGTCTAAATCAATATTGTATCCCTAAGTATCATGTTTCTAGATCATATTGGCAAATCTCAAATGGAATTTCCTAGTGGGAGTTATGGCCAAATGAACACACAGGTATCAAATGGCATTCTGGGTTCAACTTAACATTTTCTAGATTTCAATTCCTAACTTTGGCTAATATTTTCCCTAGGATGCAATGGTTTCTAGAGCTTGGTCAAAACATAAAAATTGTTGTGCTATGTCTTATAAAACTTTTGGCACTAGTTTCACTCAATTTGCAGCTTTGGAGACCAAGTTATGGCATTTTTGCCAAAACTGGTCAAGCATACCAAAGGAACAGTATTTTGGACAATTTCTGGGTTGGCAGTTTTAGTGACTCAATTTTTGCTAACAATTTGATTTGGTTAAAAGTAAAACTGGGTTAAGTGGTCTTCATGAAAAGTGTAGCCCTATGTCTAGACTTTCCATTGGTAAAATTTTAGGTCATTTGGACTAGTATAGAGAGAGTTATGACCAAATGAACATGTTTCATTTGGTCATTTTCGACCCAACTTGTGCTAATGATTTGAATTGATTAAAGGCAAAACTGGGTTAAGTGGTCTTCATGAAAAAATGTAGCCCTATGTCTAAACTTTCCATTGGTGAAATTTTAGGTCATTTGGACGAGTATAGAGAGAGTTATGACCAAATGAACTGGGTTGGCAGTTTCAGTGACCCAATTTTTGCTAACAATTTGAATTAGTTAAAGGCAAAACTGGGTTAAGTGGTCTTCATGAAAAGTGTATCCCTATGTCTAAACTTTCCATGGGTGAAAGTTTAGGTCATTTGGACCAGTATAGAGAGAGTTATGACCAAATAAACACGTACTGTTCATTTGGTCATTTTCTGGGTTGGGTTGCAGGGTAATCCGAATTTAGGCAGAATTTAGGTTAAGTTTTGGACAGAATTTGGGCATGGTTTCTTCATAGAATATGGGCTATTTTGGGTCTAGTTTCACCCCCATTTGGCCTCATACCAATTGGGGTCATACAATTTTATTTATGGCCTAAAATGTGTACTGCCCTCAACAACACAACCTGCAAAAAATAGCACTTTCAATAATTCATTTCTCCTCCAACTTCCTTGCTTCAATTTGACATTCAAGGCACTTCTAAATATTATCAACACATCTCAACAATCCCAATTGCATGGTATAATACAAAAATACCAAAATTAGGCCAAACCCTAACTCACAATTTCAACCTCATAAAATCTCAATGTAAATTAACTTCTAATACTTATAAATGCATCAACCAACATCATTAAATCACTTTATATACATCATAGTCATCAAAAACCATCACTCACCATGGGTACCAAAAATTCACTCCCCTCATAACTCACCTATTTCTTTTAGTTTCTTACAAATTTCACTTCATTTTAACCTTAACTCAAGGATTAATAAAGGAAGGAAGGAAGATTAGGCATTAACCTCTTGGGTAACTTGTTAAACTTCAACTTTTCTTCTTCTTTTCACTATCAATGGCTTCCTTATGGAATGGGCTAAATTTTTAATAAAGGGGTCTATGGGTTTTGGTGAGGAGGAAGCTTGGAAAATCAAGTTTTAGGGAAGACAAAATGGAGGGAGAGAGCTCCCATGGTGGACGGCAAGGAGAGAGAGAGAGAGAGAAGAGGGAAGAAGAAGATGGTTGGTGGGGTTTTGTCTCTTGTGGGTATTTATATATATACATTTATGTGTACTTTATTGTTTTTAAATTTCATAAATCTATTTCCTTTCTTTTCTTTTCTTTCCTTTTTTTTTTCTTTTCTTCTTCTTTCTCTTCTCATTTTTCAAATTCAAATTCATAAATTTAATTTATGTTAATTATTCTATTTCTAAATTTTAATTTGACATTTAAGTCAAAATTCATCTCTATGGGTGAAATGACCAAAATGCCCTTCATGGTGCATATTGGGTTATTTTTATTATTTTTGTACCAAATAAATAAATTCTCTAAATTTTATTTTATTTTCTCAAAATTTTTCTTACATTTTTTTTTTAATATTTATTTCATTAATTTATGTCTCCTCACTATAGTTTAAGTGTAGTTCCAGACATTTTAATTGTCCGAACAGACATTAGTCATCAGAACAGTAAAATGTACGGACTACCTTTAGTGAGGACGTTACAATTCTTTCCTCTAAATAAAATTTCAAATTTACAATTAATCGAGGGACCGCTATCTCCTTGTCTTTTCACCTTTTTGTGTTATAATACTTTACTTTTTTTTTTTAGTCTGTCTTATTAATCCTAGTTCTACAATCTTATCCTTATCTCGATTTACTATTGGAAATACGTAGCTCTACACAATAGTCCCAAGTCGACAAACATCAAGAGCATTGCATAGTTACCACGGTATATCCCAATAGACTATCTCTTTTTTTTTTTTTAACCGCTCATCTTCTTTCATCTCACATACCTTCTCATTTCCATCTATTATCTTTAACACGATCCTTTTCGGTTGATAATCTACAATCATCTGGTGACCTAAAGGGTTGGTGACAAGTATGTCATCTTCTGACCCATCTATTGGTATCCTCTTTCAACAGGAGGTACAATGCATATATTGGTTTGGAGCTAAGAAGATTATGGTGTCTCAAAGATTTCTCCATAGTATCACAGTTTGGACACATGTAATTAATAAGACTAACTGAACGTGGATCTTGCTTATGCTTCAGAAAAAGTATTAGGAGACTACTATAACCCTGTATATAATTAATATGGTTAATTAAAAGTTAAAGTTTGTCATGACTCAACCTATGGGCTGGACCGACACTAGAACCTGGGCAGGCATAAAGCCCCCGAGGCCCGTAGTAAGCCTTACTGTTCTCAAACCTATAACCAGGGCCACAATTTAGGCCCAATATGCATATAAAATAATTTAAATTAAACTGTTGTAATTTCATTTCGAGCTAACTTAACCCAGTAATTATCAGAAACTAAAATTAGGGGAGCCCAGCTCAACCCTGTTACATTATTTACAAACTATTTAAAACTCATAAAAATTTTTCATTTGTTAATACAAAAACTTAAATTCATGCAGTCCCTAACAGGATTAATGCTACTACTAGTACATGCGGAGTTCTAAATTACAAATTTAGATAATAATAATAATATAGTTAAGTAATTTTTATTTTCATAACCTGCGAGGAAAGGAACAGGTTATTCTGAAAAAGGTCTTCTCCTGTAGCCTGGAAAAATATGGTGAACAGAAGTGAGTGTTTGACTCAGAGAGTAAAATATCAATTTTAACCATAATCTCTATAACTATCTAAAGCTAATGCACTCTGTGAAGTGAAATGCAACATCGTTATAAATTTCATACAAATCACATCAAAAAGGCAATTTGGAGTACTCACACACCCGATAATGTCAAACAATACATATATGGGAGCTGATCCCCTATACAGCCCTTTTAATCCAACCTCTGCCAGCGAAGATCTCAAGCCAAACTTTCGCTTAATACACCAAATACGGGGTCCCAACGAAGAACTCAAGCCGTGTCTGCCCCGAAGGACCGGGTCCCAGCGAATATCTCAAGCCGTGTCTACCCGTCCTGTCCATATCCAATACTATACCACACGCACGCCAATGCACGCACACTGCTCCAAAGTACCACAAACAACATCCATGGCACTTTAACAGTTGTGAATGCAACATAAAACGTACCTAGAGTTTAACTACATAGATATATACATATAAGTGATGCATGGACATGCTTGAACATATAATAATATCGAAATTACAATTAAAATTAATATTTTACTCACAGTACACCGAGGACTATTGTGGCTGCTGGATGGAGGAGAATAGCTGATCTCGATCACCTAATAATTATATTATAAATTTATTAGTACTAAGTCAAAATAAAACTCTAAAGAGACAACAGACAACCTAATTCATGCTGCAAATCCGGCAGAGTTTCCCCTATACCTAAGACCTACCCAATCTGCACAAAGATTCAAATAACACTTCTAAATTCTCAATTTTCATAATCACATCATATGGCCCCTCCTGGGCCCTCCAAATCAGACAATAGTCATAAACTTGAAAAATTACGTTTTAGTCCCTATAATTAACATTTTATAAAAATTCACTCCGACAAGCTCTAAAAATTCTAAAATTTTTTCCTGCGGTCCTTAATAATATTATAAGACTATTGCAAAAGGAATTAAAATTTTCTGATCATCTACGAATATTTTACGAATTTTATTCTAAATCAGTATTAGCCGAAAATGAGCAACTTGGAGTTCGGGTTTACCTATGCCAATTCTAATACCTGAACCTCGTCCAGAACGTCTGAAAATGCTAGGATTGACTATAATATCGACCATGTTCTGAGACGGACCGTCAGGCAGCCGGATCTGGCTGAAAATGCAGTCCCGACACCGGTGAGCTATCCTCGATCCGATTGCACCTAAATTAAGTCCAAATTGTGTTAATAATTATTATAAAATTATTTTTAAATTTTGAGAATCGAAAAAGTTTGAAAATCTCACCAAACGATCTGGACCGTCCGATTATCGCCTTTTTCAAACGGTGTCCGATCGGAGCGGGACCAGTCCTATCTCCAAGATCTCGTCGTCCTGAGTCCATCAGTGGCCTCGGATTTCCGATCCGATGGTCGGATAGCTGGAAAAGTGGCCGGAAAGCTCAAAACCCATATGTTTTTCTTCCAACTTTCCCTCACCGGATCTTCTCCCTCCGGCCACCGTTGGAGGCGAGGCTGGTTGGGTTTTGAAGCTTGCTATGCCAGGAGTTGAACAGGCCTAGCCTCGTCGAAAACAACCACCAAATGATATCAGAACGAAGCTTGAAAGTGGCAGCCTCGCACATGCGTCCACCTCCCTCTCTCTTTGAAAATAGCCTCCATTGCCGTCTTGCTTGCTGCCGTTGAGGCTCGCCGGAGCATGCTGGAGACTCACCGGCCTTCATCGTCGGCAGTGATGTCCTTTACTGGCCGAAAAAACGAAGAAAGGGAGAGAAGGAGTGGGTGAAAGAGAGAGTTGAGTGGGAGTGAGGGGGGTTGTATGGGTCTGTTTCAAAATTCCTATTTTATTTTTTTTTTAATTTTGCATTTCACACTGCCCAAGCCAACGTCAATTCCATCAACTTTTCATTTCTTTCATTAAATATATATATATATATATATATATATATATATATATATATATATATATATATATATAATATTTTTAACTTTATTAAATCTCCATTTAAAATAATATTTTATTATTATTAATATTTAAAATAAACTCTTACTTAATAAATTAATTAAACATAATAATATTATTAATCATAATATTAGTAATTATACTTAATTTTAAAAAAAATATTAAAACATGAAACTATAATCTAAATTCAATAATCCAAAAGATTAAACCTAAAACTTTATAATAATCTTATAAAATATATTAAAATCACATAATAGTATTAAAATAATATTTAAATGCTATATATAAAAAAAATATAAAATCCATATTTTAAATTTTCAGGTTATTACAAAGTTAATCTCCTACAGTTAGTGGCTAATCTGTCCAATTAATTACTCAAGGAAAATGTGATTTTAGTTATGCAATGACACATTACATAAAACCATGTAAAAATTGCCACTTAATGGTAAAATGTAAAAGAAAGAATTAATAATATTTAAAGTTGGACAATTATAATTAACATAATCACATTCACACTGTTTGTAATGATTCTTATGTAAAAATTCAATTTAATTTTGTAATAAAATTCATGTTTTTAAATAAATTTTAAGTATATATAGATATAGTCTCAACTCAAGAACAAGATTTTCCTATCTACTAACCAAAAAAGATTGAAGATAAATCTCCATGGAAGACATTCCGAGAGCTTTCATTTGGAATCAGCAAAATGATATTACAATTAATTTGCATACTATTTTCTCATACCTGATAAATTAATAATGCAGATGTGATGTTCCATTCCATGCACATCAATCATATCCATAACCCAAATTTTTACAAATTTTCATTATATACAATTAGAAATGGATATCTACACTTTTCTTTTTGTCCTTTTTTTTTTTTGGGTTGGGAAATGATTGAAAAATAAAAATTATTACAAAAAAGAGATCCAGCACTAAAAAAAGCACAAACAATCTGACATCAAAGTATCAAACACTTCCCAACTGATAACTGACAACCACTTCCCTTTCATACATCCCAACGCTAAAACCACTGTTCTTTTGCTTCCAACATCACTCATAAAAAGAATAAGCAGACTAAAATAAAAATTAAGAATCAGCAATCACACCCCTGGCCTCCTAGCTATAGCTATAGCTAATCAGTTAAAGCAGACAATTTTCTTTCTTGATCTTCATTCTTTTTTTTGCCCTCATAATTAATTTTTAATCACAGCTGCACATGATTTTCTCTGCAATCAATCATGTAAGGTTGAGTGGTCCCCAATCAGATGTGAACACATCACGTGAATGCACAGGATAGCAGCAGAGAGCTGCACCAATAACACCCTCCTCCCCCTTCGGCATGAATCATTATTTGTTTTTTCTTTAATTTATTTCTCTACCAGTTTCTTGATAAAGAGAGTTATAATTACCATGCTTGAAAAAAACTCAATGGAAAAAGGAATTAAACTTGGAGAAGAAGCTGTTCTTTCTCAGCAGGAGCAGTAGTGAGGTCAGTTGCTGGGGAAGGTGATGGTACTGCATTTTCCATCTTCTTGAGGTTTTGTTGGTGATATACTTGTCTCAGTCTCTCTATTTCCCTCTTTAGTGCTTCTTGATGAGCTGCATTTGTTTCCAAAATTTATCAGTAATTATTAAGATAAACCAAATGCATTAATTAAATATTAGTTATAATTAATATAATGTCCATCTCATATAAAAATGAGTTTTAACAATTTTATTTTATTTTAAATATTTATATTGAAATTCATGCAATACATAATTTCAATATGAATATTCAAATACAAAATTATTATAAAACATATAATAAGTAATAACAGCACCTTTAAGCATTTTGTGATACAGGTTTAATAATTATCAATTAATGAGAGCTGAATCAGATAGGGACTATCAAGCTTGAATAGTGTGTGTTTAAATGTTCACCATTCAAATGCAATTAATCATAAGACTCTAGTTGGGTTTTAGCTGGCTATGTAATATAAACAAATATATGTCCTTTTTCCCTTTAAAAGTGTATGAAATATTGAAAATCGTACATGTTTGTGATCAGATGATTTTGGAAATGAAATTGTAGCCACTAAATTTTTTTGATATTGTTTGATTTTCAAAATTATCATTTAATTAGGGCTGAATATTAGAGTGTGAAATTTACTGAACTGGATATACTATATTGATAAAATGGACCAAATTAAACCTAACTTCATCCAAAAATCAACTTGTGAAAAAGTATTGTCTAAATTATAAATGAAACATATTTTCTCAATACCCGATTGATGTGGGACTTTACAGAAAGCATTTATGTTTCAACCCTCCATTTCCTTATTTGCACAGGTGACCTAAGAAGCTACCCCATGATGATGCATATTAACTATGCAAAGCCCAAGAGCGAAGTTCTATTGTACATTTTACAAATTATTTACTCAATTATATTAGATAAAGCAATGAGACTCAAACCACATATATGTATAGTTTGATTGAATTAAGTAATGATTAAGATGAAACTAGAGATTTTACAAAATTATAATAATAATTAAGCACTTACCATCTTTGAAAATCTTGTCTTGGGCTAAAGCAGCAATTCTTTGCTTAAGAGCACTATTATCAACATTTAGAAGCAAGCGTTGATGGTCTAGAAATGCAACTCTTGGTGACAGCACTGAAACCTCAGCCTTCATTCATATTGAACAACAGAAGAAGAGGAGAAGAAAAAAAAAATTAATTATGGAGCATGATGAAATACATATTTATATTTAGTATAATGAAACACTTATTACTTACTTGCAATGAGGTTACACTACGTTCAAGCTCAGAAATGTATTGCAGCTTCCTCACTCGTGACCTCTGTGCTGATTGCCTGTTTGCCAAGATTCTAATGCAAACAAAACCAAATGCATGTAATTATCAACTAATTGATCACTAATTGTAAAAAAAGATCATTGGCATTTTTTGAATTATGCGCATTGAAATAGCAAGCAGAGAGGTAGCAAAGAATGCCTATGCTTGAGTACCTTTTGACCCTCTTGGGATCAATAATCCGATCAGAAGAAGTGGTATTGGTTGCGCTTGATGGAGTTTGATTCTCTTGCTGGCATTGGCTTTGCACCTCATCGGATTCATTTCTTGTCTTGTGTTGCTTATTATTCTGATCGGACGACGGCGTTGTATCTTTCTCATCATTAATGCTGTTATGATCCGACGGCGTTGAAGGGTTCGAGCACGACGGAGCCACCGCATTGGAGATATCATAGGTGAACATAGACATGAATTGTTCATCGTCAAATTTATCGAAGTCGCTGCTGCCACTGTTATGTCCGGAACCATGACGATGATGATGAGATACTACTACTGCACCCTCCGCGCCACGACATTCTTCTAGCAATGGTTGCTCCAGGAAGGCAATGGAGTCGCTTACCGATCGCCTGTGAGTCCCACGTCTCGCCGACGAGAAGTCGAGGAATTCGTCTACCCACGACGGGTTTTGGCTGGCAGCAGCCGTGGCTGCTTTATTAATAGACGGCGGCATGAACTTTTGGTGGGAGAAATCAGGCCAAGTTGATTGAATGTTTGGGATTTTTGGAGGTAATTGTGCCATTTAGCAGAGTATATAATCTACAAATACCCTCTAAATGACACAAAAAAAAATTGAAAAATTCAAATATCCCAAATACCAATCTTCAACAAAGCTTCTGAAATATAAAAAACAAGAACAATCTTGAAGAAAAAGGAAATATAAAACCCAAGAACAATCTCCAAGAAAAAAGAAGCTAAAACTTCATTCTTATATATGCTATTGGCAAACAAGAATATGAAAACAACCCAAATCACAATCTCTAACAAAGTTTGTTGTTCATGAAAGAACACTGGAAATTGACACAACAAAAACCACAAGAAGAGGAGAAGAAGAACAATATTGTGATGATCAAGAGCTTATTTTGTCATGTCATTGAATCTTGCATTCTAATCTCTACCTCAATGTGGCAGTGGGGTCACATGGGGAGGGATTGGACAGCTATGTACAGCTGTCAGGAGGTTGGGTCTCAACGGTATTACTGGAAAGTCGCCAGTAGTTTAATAACTAGAGGAATCAGTCCCCACGTGCCCTTGTGACCTTCTCTTTAGTAGCTACCTTATTATAGTCTCATTATTATTAAAAAAAATAAAATCTCCTTGAGGAACATTCCCATGTACCTACCAGCTCATACCCTTTTCCTACACCGCTTTTTCCTGTCCATTTGATCTACTAGTCCACTCTAGTATCCACAAAGTCAAATGGGTTATCATCCTTTGATCATGATCATATCTATAAAATTAGAGAAAACCCCACTTTACTATGAGTTGAAATATTGTTGAAACTGTTAAACTGAGTGGGAATTGGGATGTTTTGGTAGCCAAGCCATGCACAAATAAGTTCTTTTGATTATGGAAGTTTTAATGTCATTGGATGAGTAATCTAACATTAGGTGTTTGTTTCAACAACATAATTTGACTAATTTAATAGTTGAAAGCATATTATTTATCTAGCTGACTTAGATTTAAACTACTGTTCCCCTAATCTCTCACTAAAATAGCATTTGTTTCAGCAGTTTACATGAGATAATTATCTTAATAGTGTGAGAATGGGGAGTGGTGGCATTTTAGAAATGAGGTGTGAAAAGAAAAGGAAAGAGAAAGGGAAGGAGATATGTGAGGCCATGTGAATGATTTGCAAGTTTTCCTTGCTTTGTCCCCAAACCATGCCCACATGTAGGGTATTGTGTCATTTTTATTTCTTTAGCTACCACACAGCTTTCTTGGCACCTTCCAATCACCATCAGACTGGAATTTATGTTGTTTTAATTATTAATTGAAGCGCATGGGAGGGCACTAAATCATGATTAGTTTACAGAAAGAGATGTTTATAATAATATATATATATATATATATATATATATATATATATATATATATATATATATATATATATATATATTAATGTACATATGTAAGATGTAACATGTTTGCCTTCATCTCTCTCAAGTCACCTTCTTGGCAACTAATAAGCATCTTCATCAAGCATGCACCCATTTTTCTAAGGTGATTTGAGGAGGGCATGTGAATGGCTACGTATGCTCTCTCTCTCTTTGAAGCACACAACTTATTTTCTTCTGTCATAAGTAATGACAACTCATGAGTACTGATAAATATATATTCAGCAAAAGATATGGGAATAAAATGGTGGATTTTTCTAGTGATGATGGAGACATGTGATTGGATTTCTTCTATAGAGCTGCTCTATCATAAATTTAAAATATAAGATATATGATAAAATTTATTTATTAAATAAGTAATTTTATATTTTTGTATTTTAAATTCATGATAAATCAAGTTTAGATAAAAAAATTTTCACATGTGATATATATATATATATATATATATATATATATATATATATATATAAAAGTAAAAATTGATCAGTAAAAAATTGAGTAATAATATTATAATGATAAAATGTGTTCTCATAATTGAAAGGTTAGAGATTTAATAAGAACCAGAAATGATTTAGTGCTAAAATGCATTGGATATCACAGATTCAATAAAAAAAACAAAATATAGATAAGTGACTAAATTTTAATATCATAAGAATATTTTTTTTAACTATTATTTTCTTAAAATAAAGCTTTTATTTAATTAAAAAAAAAAAGCCTTCCCCATTTCCTATTGAGGGTCAGGTTTGCGTTTAAGGACAATAAGGTCATTTCACAGGTACCAAAATTTCACCCTCTTTTAACTATTGGAGTTGCAGCACACTCTTTAACTTACAATACTATAACAAATTATTTATTTTCAAAATTAACATAAACAAACTTTCCCCTTTATTTTTGCTTTAAAAAAAAAATTCCCCTTTATTTTAAGTTCTTTTTTTCCTGCTAGGTCTTTCTTCTCGCACATTCCAGTACCACTTGCTCTTAATATGCCAGTTTTGAATCCATTAGGATTTTTTTTTCTTTAAAAAAAAATCAATTAGGGAATTTTTTTTGAAAAGGAAAAAGAAAAAGAAAGAAGAAGAAGAGAGTTGGGTGCTACTAAGTTGCATGTTGAGAGTGATAATTTAATTGTTGTGCAGCTCATCACCAGCCACGCAGAAGTGCTTTGGCTCTAGTCAACTGCGGAAGAAATGGCAATTGAGAATAAAATCACAACTGGCGTGAAACAAATTTTAGTGCGGACCGTCTAGCTGACCTTGCCTCTCAGTTCCATGAGGTGCGGCATCCTGCCTCAGCTCTGTCGGGCTAGCTTTCTCATGATAAGTGTGGAATTGTTTATAGTGGATTTAGTTCTTTGTAGTTTGGTGAGCTACTGCTCCCTTTGTTAAATAAAATAAAATTTTTAAAAGAATAGTTGCACCCTATTGGATTACTAACCCAATGGAAATATGCACCATTTATACTTCAGAATTTCTTAAATGAGATGGGAACTATTAAGGTTTGAACTCTTGACTTCGAAACTATGGGAGACAGACAGCACCATATATATAAATGCCAACCTTATCAGCATCTTTGAAGTTCTGCATCATTATTCGACACCTGTAACCTCTTGAAAATGGATGAGATAACATTGCCTTTTTAGCTGGATGAGGTCATTTATGATAGAAGCAGCATACAAGGGTTCTTTTGGCTACAGTTCCTTCCATTCTTTCCAGTACTCACTTCCAGAGCATGGTCGTTGTTATGCAATTTTCAAAAATAACTTTTGCGTTCAGTCCCTCAATATCGGACCACATCGCGTGCTCTGCAAATAAAATACAATTGATGTACAGGATACCCAACTACAAAAGCTTAGTTCCTACCATCTAGCAGAGTCAATATATCGATCTGTCCAAAGAGAAATTTATATGATAAGGATAGGTCATTGCTATGCATAACCCTCAACAAGCAGTTATTGGGAAAGATTTGCATAAAACAGTAAAATGCACATGTAGAGATCATAAGCTTATATCATAGTGAGAAGGTCAAAATATGTTGTGGCGCAGGCCCTCTAATAAATTTGTATTACCTTGACATGCTAAAAAGTAGCACTAAAATCAATCATGTGAAGGCTGAATTTTTACCATTTAAGACAAATAAACAATCAGAGAAGATGATCCATTAATAGAATTTATGCAATTCATTTACATGGAATGTTAGTCTGCCAATCCAATATCTGAAACCCCCTTATTTCAGTATTGATTTTGGTTTTCTAAGTTCACACCTTCTGCATGAACATTGCCTTAATAAACCTAACAATATCAAACTCTACCCACACACACTTGTGCTATACAGTTGATATTTAAAGCTTAAACTGGGGCAGGAAAACAAAATGAAAGCATGCGTGCACGCACACACATCAACTATGTATGTTAAAAATACAAGTGTCAAAGACTCGCAAACTCCAATGCTTAGAAGCATACAGTGAGAGGCAGCATCTTGAGGCTACAATGAGAATTCTACACTCAATTAGACAACAGCCTTAACAGAGTTAACCTGCCCCTTATTTCCTTTCTTCTTGGTTAACTATCCTAAGTAATGCAGTATAGGAAGCTTAAAGTTTTATTTAGGAATTTTAATTATTACAGAGTTAAGAAATTTAAAGAGTTTTTTTTGTTTGGGAATTTAATTATTATTAGGTAGTATTATTTCCTAGTTTATCTTATTTAGTATTCCTAATTAGAGTTGAATTAGGGTTTCTATTCCTGATTTGATTAGGGTGGTAAGCTCTACAAATAGAGCTAATTTTCTATTATTCAGTAGCTTTGAACTATAATTATTATTGAGATTAATAAAATTGTTGAGAATTAGTTCTCTTCCCTAAGGATTAGTTCCCTGTTTCTTGTTGTTCTACATCACTAAGCTTCTATTATGCAGCTAAACTCACATGCTTCACACAATGAGAATGAACAAGAGAAACTTGCCCCAATAAAATTGGATGGTACAGAAACTTGAACAGAACAAAACAACAACTGAAAACCTTGAGCAAAGTATGATCTAGCATAAATAATAAAGTGCATTACGTGGCCAACCCAAATATGATTGGGTCACACTAAAATCTTCATTTATAAGCTCTCATTCTCCATGCACATCCTCAGCTAGCCATGGAGACATCCATAATGTTAAAGAATGCTAGCTTCATTCTTACAACTCTCTGTATTTTATGGATACCTGCATTGGCCTCAGAAATCCATCATCAGCCAAAATATAACTCCAATGCCATGAGGAGGAGGTATAATAAATGGATGGCAAAACATGGCATAAAATACAAGAGCAGAGAAGAATATTTATTGCGGTTTGGAATATACATGTCCAATGTTCAGTTCATCGACTACTTTAATTCTCGGAACTTATCATATAAGCTCACTGATAACCAATTCGCAGACATGGGCAATGATGAGTTTAAATCTATCTACTTAGGTTATACTACTGATGGAAGAAAGAAGCCCAATCTCAAGTACCTTAATTACACAGATTTGCCAACTGCAGTAGATTGGAGAAAGAAAGGAGCTGTAACCCCAATTAAGGATCAAGGCAAATGTGGTATCATTCTTTCTTCTCTTTTTTCTTCATTTTTTTTTTTTCTTTTCCTGAGAAATTTAGGGTCTGAGTGCACTTTTTAAGGGATGAAGGCCAATGGGGTATGAGAAAATTTGATCACTGCCAGCATTTTTATTTACATCCTAAATTACATGTTTTCTGAGAATCTTGATGCAGCTTGACAAACAAATGTGACAAACTATCAGTCTATCACAATAGGGGTTGAGAAAAACAGCCTACTTCTTGGACAAAATTGTTCTTTATTTGGGAAAATTCATACAAACAAAATAGAAAGCCTGATGTAGGTCACAAGGATTATTATATTCTTTCAAAAAGCTCATATTCTGACAAGCTCTTAAGTACCACTAGGACATCTAATTGCTAACTCTGAAATAGTTTTTCCATATCGTATATATAATTAATAGTTAGGTTAATTGACTGTACACATACTTATATCTTGTTTTTCCTAAGTTACATGAGATGATCAAAAGTTACTTTCCTGTAATACAGGAAGTTGTTGGGCATTCTCTGCAGTGGCAGCTATAGAAGGCATTAACAAAATTAAGACAGGAAAACTAGTATCTCTATCAGAACAAGAACTTGTAGACTGTGATGTTGACAAGGATAACCAGGGCTGTAGTGGTGGATACATGGAAAAAGCATTTGCATTCGTCAACAAGATTGGGGGACTCACCACTGAAAATAATTATCCTTACAATGGGAAAGATAACCCCTGTGAAAAAGAAAAAATCAAAGATTATGCAGTGACAATTAGTGGCTACAAAACAGTACCTGCCAATAGTGAGAAAAGCCTACAAGCTGCAGTTGGCAATCAACCTGTATCTGTTGCAATTGATGCAGCTGGTTATGAATTTCAACTTTACTCCGGAGGTATCTTCAGCGGCTTCTGTGGTGTCATACTCAACCATGGAGTCACAGCAGTTGGCTATGGCGAAATTGGTGATGAAAAATACTGGCTTGTGAAAAATTCATGGGGCAAAGACTGGGGTGAGGATGGCTACATAAGGATGAAGCGTGATTCTGGTAATGAGAAAGGTATCTGTGGCATTGCCATGGAAGCTAGCTACCCCATCAAGAATTGAGCAGCCTTTTGGGTGTAGTGGGCTGACCGATCCTGGTTTTACGATGGCGTAACTAGGTGCCTTTCAGATAGTAATTACATAGAGATTGAAGTAAAAGATGTTCCTGGAGATTTTAAGTAAATAATATTGACATTTACAGAATGCATGCTAGGGAAAAATTGTGCCCAAAGCATAAGAATATGGGAAATAGCAATCCCTTGTATCACAGTGATATTACAATATAATCACCAGGAGATCATAGTTCTTGGTACACAATTCTTACTTTCTGATAATTTCCTCCATCTTCTATCCATTTGGCAAAGCCCATAAAAGAATTTCTGGCATAACAATCATGAGTCTTTCAAGCAAAAGGTGCTAAATCTAATGGTAGTAGAACGACTGCCACGTACAAAAGATTAAAGCTTATTATATTTTGTTTGGGTTCTGGAGTGGGAATGAGACTTCCAAACATGAAGGCATACTTAGGGTTTAAATGTATCAGATATAAATAATTCTCAAGAGCTATTAATCGCAACAAATATTTCATGGTATTGCCATGATCAGCTTCAATTGATTATTAAATAGAACAAAACACAAAAAGTCAAGTTGAACAACTGATTTAGCAGACTGCTTGAGGTAATTACATATATATATATATATAGGCTAAAACAAATTCAGCATTAATCCATTAGCAGAATAAATGACGTGAAAACTAAAATAGCCTTACATATTGAACGCTTCCAATTCCAACAAAGTTGATCTTATATATATGTAATATAATGAAAAATTGGCATGATTCTCCAACAAATATGCTATAATGCAACAAACAACATATAACAAATTTAGAAAGCATAAACCTGTACACTTGTTTCAACACGCACCATGGATTTCAAATCCATCATCCTCTTGGCCACGGCATGAGAAAAAATACCACCGTGGATTAGTCGTCACTAGACAATAGAATATCTTGCAGCTAGGGGAATTAAAAAGGAAAAATAAACAAACCATATTAGCCACTACATGTGTGAACTCATTTGCTTCTCACCAGCAGATATCACAATGCACTCCCATAAAAACTATGAACTCAATTCAGTGAACCTTTGCCTTACAGCACAAGCAAGCTTCCATTCACCGGCACCAGCAAGCCCCTCTACCACCTTTTGTCTGGCCTTGATATAAGGTATAAACCCTTTCTCTGTCATTCTCATCACCACTTTTCCAGCCAAAAGATATTCTTTGCACTCCAAACACCCCTCAAGCGCCAGCTCATAGCTCTCAAATCCGACAGGGCAGCCTTCCTTCTCCAAGAATTCAATCATCTCAACTGCTGCCCATATCTCTCTATTTGCCCGCAATGCCGCTGCTACTTTCACCACGGTTCCATGCCTTGGGTTCAATCCAATTTTGACCACCATTTCCTTCAACAGCTCTACTGCATCAGCAGTTCTTCTGGCTGTGCACATTGAGCCAATTACAAAGCCGTAACCTTCCAAATCAGGAACACATCCCGCCCTACCCATACCCTTCAGGACCTTCACTGCCTCCGGCAGCTGTTCAACAGCACAAAGAGAAGACACGAGATAATTACAAATACCAGAGTCTGGATTATACCCAATAGATTCCATCTCCTGTAGAATATTAGCTACAGTCTGAGATTGCCGTCTTCGATCAAACCAAGCAGAGGAGAGAAGAAGACGTGTTTGGGGGGCAGGCGAACACCCAGAACGAAGAGTGCGCTGGAGAATGGCCAGAGCAAGAGGGAGAGGATTGGGACTTTGAAGGGTGCAAGAAAGGAGACACGAATAGACAAGATGGGGGCGAGAACGGGGTCTCAAAGGGATAAAAGATTGTAAAATTTCGTCAACCACCTGAGTTCTGAGATTCAAAGGGAAGGTGGAGAGGAAGGAGAAAGGATTAGGATTTTCGAAAGATTCTTCTCCGTAGGATTGAAGAAGGTCAGGAATCTCTTGATAGGCCTTGGCTTCTACTTTAGCTTTGATGTTATGTTCAAGTGAAGAAATTGAGCGCAATAAAGCTATCTGGAGGAGAAAATGAGGAAAAGGAACTCGAGAACTGCACACTTTTGTTACACTGATTACCATCTTCAACAAAAGGAAATTTCTGATAATCAGTAGCTAGAAAGTAGAAGTTAGCCAAAAGGTTCAAAGCAAGGCAGATTTCTTACGGGAATATTGTCAAACAGGTAATCGCCGAACACCGAAGTTCCAAAACCAGAGGCCAGGGTGCCCATTGCTCATTAGCTCTTCCTTGGGTAAAGACGGGTGTGGTCGAAAGCAAGACGTGCGTACAAGTAGAACTGCCCACGGGTCAGTTTAGGCTTGAACCGGATTAGGCCAGTTCTGCCCGGCCCTGGTCAATAATTTATGGGCTTAAACCGACCCTGAACCTTGTTTAGGAGACCTATTTCAATCCCCTTAAATCGGTTCGAACTGTATTTTAAAAAATAAAGGGCCACGCCACAAATGCAGCAAGGCGCCACATAGATTGAATCAAATTGAACTGCTCAAAAATTGAAATCAGGATTGCTATTAAATCAAATCGAACTCAACCCTAAACCATTTTGAACCAAAATCAATTGAAATCGTCTAAAATCTATCTAATTTCGATTCATTCTCATTCTCAATCTTAAATTGCCGATTTTGGTTCGAATGTGTGGGCAGGTCTACATAAAAGGACTTCCTTGGATCATTGGCCCTTCTTTTTATGGCAATTTGCATGTTGAGCTACGTGTATGTCTCATTGCTGGAAGCTCTTGCATGATTTTACTATTCATGGAGAAAATTACAATTGGCTAGGAATAGCAGATTTCGATTTAAATTAAAAAATTGAATTGAACAGAATCAATTCAGTTTTATTGGTTCAATTTTAAAATTTAATCGATTCGATTCGATTATTTTAATAAAAAATAAAAAAATCGAACCGAACTGAAATTGCTAATAAATAAATAAATAAATAAATAAATATATATATATATATATATTTATTTATTTTTTAGCAATAAAAGAAACTGTAAGATTTTTTAGTTTTGATTTTTAAATTTTTTTTTATCTTTTTGTTAGTGAGATTTAATGTTGAAAATATGAAATTTTATAAAATTCGATTTGATCGGTTTAAAACCGAACCAAACCGATATTTATCGATTTGATTTTCTCTTAATAATCGATTTGATTCAATTTTTAAAATTTTTTATTTAAACTTTTCAATTTTATCGGTTCAGTTCAGTTCGGAACCGACCATTTGCACATCCCTACAATTGGCCATACTAGAAGGATAGACCTCCTTCAAGGTTAAGGTTATTTTATGTCATTGCCTTGAGTAGGTTCCATATATCTAATTTTGTGATTTCATTCTCTAGATTGAGAAAATATTTATATTTACATTCTCAGTTTCTCGCTCTGAGGTGTATAACAGGGAAGCATGGGAAATTTTTTGATCATTAATACATAAATCATTTCTCTAGCAAAGGCAAGCTTGAGATAGCATCAAAGAAAAGCACAAGAAAGCACAGAAATTGGACATAATCTTTCTTGCAGTCACTACCACCCAAAAACTGTTCTTTCCAATTTAATACGCCTATAATGATAGTTAAACCTATGATGCAGCTGTGCTGCCCAATGTTTCTTTTTTTTATTTAGTGTTACAGTGTAGTTCTATGTTGAAGTATATCCCGAGCCTTCGGAGATTGTATTAGTTGCAACATATGCACTCGTACACTTTGTATAACCAATGGCAATGCATCAACCTCCATATAGTTCAACTCCCATGAATACACTTGGTATCGAGAAGGAAAAACCTCCACGACAAATGCAATAAATACCAGAATGTCCCAGTAGGGACCTGCAATGACCAATATTGGAGACATAATGAATGCATAACCATGATTAGCTAGTGGGAAATTTGAACTATTCCGCAGAAGTGACACTCCAAAATAGTAAATAGGCTTTTACCTAAGTCATCAATGGAGTTCTTTCATGATAATGCCTTCTTTTTAATTTTCCATGCCGACGAAATAAACGAAATGTTATCACACAACCAAGAAGAACCATCTGTAGGATTATCACCATCTTCAAACCTAGAATCAACAAGTATAGCCTTATTCACATTACTTGTAACTGCACCTTGGCTTAAAAAAGAAATTAAGAAAAAGAAGAAAGAAAATGATACTTAAAGCACACCTTTTGCTTTATGCAATAAGTCGTCCAAAAGAACATCATCTTTTGATTCCTTTGCATCAATAGATAAGACAATATTTTTAGCCCTGTACTCCAAATTTCCACCCATGACACATGTGTTTGGGCAATTAATTCCACCATCATACTCATCGCTTCCATCACAGCAATCTACAAAGTTAATAAATTGACAGATGGAATCATTGTACAACACAAGAACAAAACTAAGTTCATTAATCAAAAGAAAGAGCAAACTTCATATATTATAGAAAACAGGATTGAAGCAGTATAGATAAACTGCTTGAAGTGCACATAGCAACTCATTCAGTATTAACAAATATGATGTTGCCAACCAGGCCAACTTAAACTGGACAGCATATTTGATGGACCTAACACCTCATATCAACAATAAAAAAGACAAAAACTGAAGTTCTTTAGAGAATAAGAGTCATCACATTACTAATTTGTTAACAACTCAATGTGCTACTTTAGTAGATCATAAAAAATGATGATCTCCTAGGCATCAAGTCACACAGTTGCAGAAATTAGTAAGCACGGCAAGTGCATAAACAAGACAAACAAACAGTCAACGTAAGTGATTCACTACAAAAAAATCTAGAAGTCTTCCCTCGAATGATGCAGGTCATTCTCAAATCCAGTGAGGTGTGTAGATCATAAAACTTAGGTTACTGCACCTGAACCATCTGAGGCAGTAAATAATCAATTTTACTAATTATACTCACCACAAATTCGATCATTAACACGAGATGAAAAAATAAACTGAGGTTTACTTCCTAAATTGCTGCAATAAAATTTGCCTCTGGGACAGGCTGAAGTTCCTGCAGTCAAAACCAAAATAACAACTAAAAATGATTCATTGAAAAATGAAGAGCATAAAATGCTAAATGATTTTGTAAAATTCACAGGCCATGTGTATAGCAGAAAGGAAATTGGCACTCAATTCATTGGTAGAATCTCTATAATCATATATAATGTTGAGACTTGAGATGAAAAGAAGTCATTTGGAGGCAGAATGACAAACTTTACGCCTAATATAACAGAGTAACAGCCTAACTGGTGATAAAAATAGCACTCCTAAATTAATAATAATAATAATAATAATAATAATAATAATAATAATAATAATAATAATAATAATAATAATAAACCAAATAGGAAAAGAGGAAAAAAGAGAAGTCCATCAGCTTCTAAAATGAAAGTTATAGTACCTTGGCTGTTCCAAACACAAAACTACAATTTCACATGCAAGATATCCTCCATCCCATTCTACAGTCAACAAAGTTTATCACAGAAATGTTCTTATAAAATCACTTCAACTTCCTGTTATCCTAATTATATCAAACAGGAAGCACTCATCGCCAGCAAAAGATTTTTGAGGAGAACTTATGTTGAACTCACAAAAATGACTAACAAGTCCTCAACTTCAAAATGCATTTCTAGCAAAAATAAAGAAATGGGTCTTATCTGATCTTACATATATTACAGTGATAAAATCAATCCAATTTATGAAGCTCCATACATCAAATATAAACTGACTAATAAATCCTAAACTAAATACCCATAAATGTGAACATAAAAAGGTAGAGAATTTGGAGCAATTTATTGCAAATGGAAGAAAAATAGATTGATGAAGTACCGGGTTCGTCTGTCCCATCAACGCAATCGCAGAAATTATCATTGAGACGGTCTCTGGTGAAGGATTTCGAGCCGTCCTTGCACTTGATGACCCGCGAAGCAAAGTACTTCTGATCTGCAATTGTAAAGAAATCGAATTCAGTACCCCAGATAAAAAAAATGAAAAGAAATCAACAATAACATGCAATTTGACGATCTGGGTCTCAGAGAACAACAAACACACAGATAGAGACAAAGAGGCACCTAAGGGGTGGACACCCAGGAGAGGTGATTTTGAGTGAGCAGAGAATACAAGGAAATAGAAGGAGAAGAGGAAGGCAATGGCATAGCTGAGACTGCAATTGATTGTCTCCATGGTTCTTGAGAATTTGCCTTTCAAACTTCAGAACTCATATGTTGGGCTCATGTTTTTATGGCCAGAGGAAAGGGTTGGCTTGGACTTTGGTTTTGACCCAAAGTCAATCTTTATTATAATGAAAAAACTTAAATTCCACCGATTAAATTTAATTTAATTTTTTTAATAAGGAGTGATTTAATTATTAATTCAATTTAATTAATAATTTTTAGTTACTGGTTTAGTTATTTTAATTTTCCTAAAAAAAGTAATTGAATTAAATGAAATAATTAAATGTTTAATAAATATTAATTACAATCTTATTAATAGTATAATTTTTAATAATATTAAATTTATACTATCTGTATCCAGTTTTCATGATAATTAAAAAAAAAATTAGATAACATTATTTTCATAAAAATATATTAATAATTAATTAAAATATTTAAAAATTAAAAATTTATGCATAAAATTTATTTTTTAGTATATTTAAAAATTAAAAATTTACAAAATTTTAATTTAATATTTTTTTTTATCAAATAATATGATAAGTGAAAAAAAATAATTCTAACTAAAAAGTATTTCATTATAAAAGAATTTAAAAAATAGACTAAAAATTATATAATTGTGTAAAATTTTAATTTAATTTTTTATATAATTTATTTTATATAAAGCTATATTTTTTTATTTTGTGTTAAATTATTTTTTTTCATAATTTTGAAAATAAAACATGAATAAAATAATTAGTGGGAGATGATAATTTACGCTAATAATAATAATAATAATAATAACAATAGTGTAATTATTGCTAATTAACTATATAAATAGTAGGATAATAACATTGTTGGGATAGTGAAAAGCCAATATATTTTATTAGTAGAGTGTCATACTAATAATTTCGTAAATAAATATTTTTTAAATTGATTAATAAGACATATACATACGGGAGATAAAAAACACACAATCTATTAATTTTTGTCAAAATATATTAAACTTTGTATCACATACAATGTGTACAATCAAATAAAATTTAAAAAATTAAAAATTAATAATCAATGAATTTCAATTTAATGACATTGTAATTATTTTTAAAATATAAAGTTATAAATTTAAATTTTAATTAAAATCAAAAGATACATACATAATAAATGTAAAAAGGTAGAGAAAACTATATGCAGCTAGGGATGATAAAAATTTTTGAACCCGACCAGCCACGTCTCACCCGTTCCTAGGCTGATCAATTTTCTCTGACCCCGATTTATGTAGGAATGGGAAGATTTTCTTCTCACCCCATAACCCATCATGTAATATATTATTATTTTTTTATTAAAAATAATTAATTTTTATATATTTAAATATTATAATTTTAAAAAATATATATATAAATATACGGTTAAAATAATTTGTAAAACTTATATTTGTAATTATATTTTATTTTTTAATAAATAAATTTATATTATATATTAATAAATTAAAATAAAAAAATAAATGAAAATTTTCAGCGGGGAAACCCATCCCGCCTTGCACCTTGACAAGGAATATCCCATCTCGACCCCAAACTCTTGTGGGGCGAGAACGGGAGGAGCGATCCCCGCCCTGACTTGTCCTGTTGCCATTTCTATATACAGCTCCAATTTTATGATTCATCTTACTTTATAATTCTATCTCAAGTTAAAGGAACAATATGTTTGATTTGGTTTTATTGTTTTCTCATCTTATCATTAATTTTCCGTGAAGCAATTTGGATTTTGTTAAAAGGGTTTGGGGAATAGCAACTTAAACCTAAAACATATTGAGTTGTCTTTTATCACTAAATTAAAATAAAGTTAAATATTATTAATTTATTTAAAAAAGATAAAGACTATATTTTATTTATTTATTAATTGAACTAAAGCCTAATTAAACCCATGATTTATATTTAGGTAAGTCAATACAATTTATGAAGATAATTACTGAAATATTATAATATATATATATAGGCAAAATGTAAAAATATTCCCAAGTTACCTTTTATATATCGTGATTAAATCTCTTCTCTATATATTTTTAAGGGTACACTCTCTCACATCAACTTGGTGCATTTAGAATAAAATCATAGAATATATAATTGGTGAATTATTTGCCATTAAATTATATAAAAATAAATGTAAATTTAATGGTTTAAGTAAATCAGAAACGTGCATATTGTTGATGAGATACCATATCCAAGTATATAAATATCAACATAAACAATTCCCCAAAATTCCTAAACAATCTAAACACAATATTGTCTAGGATTGAGTGGGAATAATTTAAAAATTAGGCAAAATGGACAAGAATAATGAGATGATCAGACTACAATTAAGAGATGAATCAATTAAATAATATTAAACCTAAATTTCAGTCATAAATATAATCAAATTCCAATTTTTTAAGAGTTAATTAAGTCTTATGATCCTTCTTCCCATAGGGTACTGTCCATCGTCTTCCCATTCACATAACCAAATTGCCCTAAAAATATAAAAAAAAGACCAAAAAAAAAAAAAAAAGATTAGTCTCATTGTCTTCAGAATTTCTATTGTTATTTTGTTAAAATAATAAAAAAAGAATATATAATTTCACCCGCATTAAGGCCTGTTCGACAAATAGTGGATTGTTTGGGCTAAGACTGGGTTTAAAAATACAATTACCTGGAAGATGATACTGCTGATGATGAGTAAATCCAGAAGTAATAGAGTGGTGGCGTTGCTGCTGCGGAGGCGATGGCGCCGGCAATGGAAGAAGACGAGAACCCACATCTTTTTCTTGCTTTTTAACTTTCTCAGGACCTTGAACATACTTAAAAGGATAACTACTATATATAATAGACCCATTGTCATGGCTAAAATTCACCATATTAGTATTATTACTGTTATTGATTCCATTATTCCAAGCTGCCATCCCTGGAGTTGCCTTGCACATCATGCCTCCTCCTGCTCCTGGTAGCCGCTGCTGCTGCTGCTGCACCAATTGGTTTTGATTCTTGTACAACTTGAGTTCCTCCTGGATTTTTCTATATTCTCCTAATGGACCTAAGATTGGATCATTCTGCCTGCAAAAAGCTTCCCAAACCAATGAATCCGCCACAGTTTTTCTATCTTCTTCCTTGACACCCCTCACTAATTTCATTACGTTGCTCACTCCAAACACCTTATGAACAGCTTGGAATTCTCGACTTCTATCCGCCGGAAAATATGGTGCTAGCATGCAATCCTCAGTGCACTTCTTCCTTTGATGCTTGCACGAAGCACATGCCCCCAGATGCATAACAGTGATACCGCTGGTATCACTGTTAGAACTGCTGTTATTATTTCGTTGCATCATCTAAATCAATTACAACAATGCAAAAGAATTAATCTTTTTTCAAGAAATTAATTAAAATTAAGAACCAATAATCAAAATTAGGTAATAAACAAACCTTGCATGAGCTTGTTTATATATTTGAAGGGGATGCATGTATAAATAATAAGGAAAAAAAAAAAGAAGGTGAAGAACAAAGTAATTGTTTAGAAGGACATGAAAAGATGGCCAATGTAAAATAAACAAGAAATTAAAGGGATATCGTGAAGGTTTGATTAATTAGGGTTTAGGTAGATCATTGGAAGAATAAGAGCCATATGCAAAAACTATAAATATATTATTAGAGATTGATATTAATTATATGCAACTATAAAGGAAATAAATCTAATGAATTTACACCTGGGATGGTAAGTATATTAATAATTTAATATTACTGACCTATGAGCTTAGAAAAAATAACTTAAAATACTATTTAATTATACCCCACTTGGCATGATTAATCAATTCATATTAATTTATATCTTAATTTGACATTAATCCAGTCACATACGCATTACGTAATTAATTTTTTTACCAATTAAAATTTGAAATAATAAAATTCCTGAAACTTTAAAATCTTGTAAAATAAAATTCTTTTAACTTACAATAACCGGTTTATAAATAACACGTTAGTGTGAACAATCCAAAGTAGAGATAACGTGAACGATTGCTATCGTTTTTTAAGATAGAGTTATCCTAATCAACTGTTGTATATCTAGTATTTTATTATTTTCATATGGTTGAAATTCTTTTATGGTTGAAGAAAATTAGAACTGATTTTGTTACTATCATATAGAGGATAATTAATGAATTATTTACGTCATTGTTATTTTGAATTGCATAAACTGATTATTGAATATCAAAAGGATTTTACTGTGTAAAATTTTAAAGTTTAGAAGATTTTATGTTACAAATTTAGGGACAATTCCATCACAATACATAAAAATAAGGGACGATTCTTAGAATTTATCCTAATTTAGCCACACACTGTTACATAATTAATTTTTTTTGGTCCAATTAAACTTATTAATTTCTAAATATTGAAATAAAAGTAAAAAAAAAAAGCAATTGAATCTAGCCAATTATGGAAAATAAAAGTTAAAAGTATAGGTGGATTAAAAATCAAAATGCAGGTTAGCAACACAAAGGCATTTAATTAATGATATTAGATATATTTTTAAATTCAAAATGAATTTAATTTTCTTGAAAAAATTAAATTTCTTAAATTATAAATGTTCTATTCATAATGAGTCATGAGATTAATTTCTTAAATTAATGGCTTATCCCATTAAGCATGCTTACTGCAAAACTCTAATTCCCATTTTAGAAAAAAAAAAAAAAAACCCTGATATGCATGCAGGAGCCAGTAGTGGCTGCACAACCTTGCTTGGTTGTGGTCAATTTCACTTGCCAATGAATTGAAGAGAAAAGAATAGTCATGCCATTTTTGCTAAGATAGTCACAAAATGGGATCATTGCATTTCTGAACAAATGGGATCATTACATTTCTGAACAACTTCTCAAGGATAATCTTTTGATGTGAATGTGTCTATTTGATCCTCTCCATCAATCATCACATGGAAGCTATCACTACTTTCGATGACTCAGGAGTCAGGACCCACATCAGAGATAAAATCATGCTATCATAGTGATCAAAGATCCTTTCCCACATGAAATTTTCATCCCTTTACAAATAAAAATGACATACTCTAGCTATTAGTAATTACTTGTTAATTATATATTAGTCAACACTTAATTAGGAAACTATATCTATATATGCCATGCCAATAATCAAGTGCAGAACAACAGTTAGCTTTGGTAAAATGCCAGTGACCAACACATCAAGCTCACTAATAAATTCTCTCCTTAATTATGGTGACACCCACATAACTCAGTATTGCCTCTTTAGTTCTGTTATCTTGACCCAAATGTGCATTGATTTTTCCATACATTTGGATTCAAATTCTCACACCTAAAATATGCATCAACCAAGAAAGTGTCAATGGTTTTGTCTCACAATTTTGCTTGGAAAGCATGGAAGTTTCATGCCTCTGCTGATCAATATAATTTGCTTTTTTCACTAAAGGGATTTATAATTTTATACTCTATTCTTACATTCATGATAATTATTAGGCTAATTAAGTAATGTGTAATTTTCCTTTTTCTTAGTATTCATGATTCAACCCCTCCCTTGTCCAACACTTAACCAACTAACACTATCACCAAACATTCAAATTTTTAGTGTCTTTGGGTACTGTCCTTCCCCTTAAAGAAACAAAAAGCCATTTGGCAATCATGGTAAAGGTAAAAAGAAGTCCAGCTAAAGTTGGGTGCTTGGGTTGCTCACCTTATTAAATGCCATCCTTGAATTCTTCCCCTCCATTCCTATTCAAATTTTAAACCCAACCCACCTCAAAAAAACAAATTCCCTTCAACACTATTGTGCAAGTCCTCATTGAATATTCTTTGAGAGTAGTAAAGCAGAGAGGTACAGAATAGAAGCCTGTAGTGATGAAGTAAGAGGGTAAAGAAAAGAACAAAGAATTTTCAAAAAATGAGCACAGCTAGGTTCATCAAGTGTGTCACTGTTGGGGATGGAGCAGTTGGCAAGACATGCATGCTCATCTCTTACACCAGTAACACCTTCCCCAATGTATGGTTTTGCTTTATTTTCCATTATTACAGTCTTTTTCTTTTTTTTTTTTTCAAGAAATTAAAAAAAATTCTTGCTGGTACTTACTATTATAATAATTTCCCTTCTCTTTTGCCAGGATTATGTGCCTACAGTGTTTGACAACTTCAGTGCTAATGTTGTTGTTGATGGCAGCACAATCAATCTTGGATTATGGGATACTGCAGGTTTAGTGCTTGGTTTTTGAGTTTTCTTTTGTAACAATTTTCTAGCAGAGAAATTACCCATTTCTAAATCACTCTCTTATTTTTCTTTTTGAGGAAACAGAAAATTAGCATATTTATTTAAGTGTGTGTCTTCAGGACAGGAGGATTATAACAGATTGAGGCCACTGAGTTATAGGGGTGCAGATGTGTTCATTTTAGCCTTCTCCCTCATAAGCAAAGCTAGCTATGAGAACATCTCCAAGAAGGTTTTTACTTTACAATTTATAACTTTTAGGGATTGAAATTTGCCCCTTTCTATAATTTTCTTTTTTTTTTTTTTCTGTTTCTTTTTCTTTTTGTGGGTGTGGGGGGGTCACCAGTGGATTCCTGAGCTGAGGCATTATGCTCCAACTGTGCCAATTGTGCTGGTGGGAACCAAGCTTGGTAAAGATCAATTCTAGTAATTTGAAGAAAGTTTCGATTTTCCATAATTTTACATAACATCTCTGTATCTGACACTGGAGGGATGTAATGAACCGCAGATTTGAGAGATGACAAGCAGTATTTGATTGATCATCCTGGTGCCACACCAATGACAACTGCTCAGGCAAGTCATTTCCTTTCACTTGCTGTATTTGAACAAAGTATTTGTCAATTTCATGAAATAGTAACAATTTTCAATCCTGAGCAGGGGGAGGAACTAAAGAAGATGATTGGTGCTGCTTTTTACATAGAGTGCAGTTCAAAAACTCAGCAGGTTCTATTATATATATATTTCTATATATCCAAATGCCTTGTCTTGAGAATAAAGAGATCTTAGAGAGAAGTTCAAGGAAGAAAGGGTTTTGCTATATAACTTAATTGTAAATTACCTAGTACTTTAGGACCAACAACAAAACTTGCATAGCTTGAGTATATCTGGAACTGTATTGCAAACGATTTGGTTAACTTATGTCTTTTCTGTTCTTGCTTGAAACTGAATCTTACATATTTTGTTATGACTATTGGCAGAATGTGAAGGTGGTGTTTGATGCAGCAATCAAAGTTGTTTTGCAGCCTCCTAAACCAAAGAAGAAAAAAAGGAATCCAAGACCATGCTTGTTTCTGTAAATCAATTTTCTTTCTTCCATGTTAACTTGCCAGTTCTCTTCTCTGGCTTTTGTTGTTCTCTTCAATTCTTACTAAACTTCTTTTGCTTTCTTGTTATGTAATATATACATTTTGAAATTGCTTCGCATATGATCAATGTAATCAAATACTGCATAGCCAAGTTTGAATATTCAACTCAAGTCTAAGATTATGTTGCCATCCTACATTGCTAAGAAACAACTTTGGTGAGAGGTAAATAAGTTTTTAGACACCCTTTATTTACATGCCGGTTTTCAAGGATGAATTCCATAGTCGTTATATAAAAATGAGTCTAACAACTTTAGATTAAATATTTACCTCTGTTATTTATGTGGTTATGTGGCTTAAATTTTTTTAATACATTTTTATGGATTTGAATTGTGATCCAATCCAAAAGTTTGAATTTTATGAAAATGCTCTATTAAATATTTATGTATACTGAAAAAATAAAGCAAACACAATAATATTAAAATAAGAGTTATACCCTATCTAGGAATATATAAACATGTTTGCCCTATTTAAATTAGAAAAAGATTTCATTAAATCGAACCAAAATTGGTCAACTTCAAATTGAATATAACTAAATCGAAATTAATTAATCTAGTTTAATTTGATTTTATGTCAAAAACAAATTTTCCCTTTTAAAAATATTTGTTTTTTTAACATTTTAATTATTAAATTCAATAAAAGTTATAACTGATATTGGGATCAAAATTAAAACTAGGGTGATTTCCATAATCTTAAAACTGGCTAATTTGAAGTTTGTTTTAATTAAAAAAAAATAGAACTATTATTTATTTATTTATTTATTCACTTTTTTTTTTTAATTTCTGATATTTGAAGAATATACCGTTTAGTATAAAATCATAAACCCTACTGCTGCCACCACACCCACCCATGTTTAAGTAGTCCCAAGTCGTAACTAAAACACCGGAAACCTGTGAGCCATTGCTGTCTAAAGAGATGGCGGGTCCTTTGATTCGCACTCTCTTATCCTCCGCCAGAAAATCTGTTTCTCCCTGCTCTTCCTTTCTATCTAAGCACTACCTTTCCTCTGGCGTGGCCCTGTTTCTCCCACGCTGCACTGCCATCACACGAGCCTTCTCGGCTGCGCCCGCCACCGCCGCCGCAGCACCAAATTCCTCCTTGGACCCCAGCCGCCTGCGGAATGTTGCAGTGATAGCTCATGTCGATCACGGGAAGACGACACTGATGGACCGTTTGTTGAGGCAGTGCGGCGCTGACATTCCCCATGAACGCGCCATGGATTCCATTAGCCTGGAGCGCGAGCGTGGCATCACCATCGCCTCCAAGGTCTCTTAATTATTTCTTTTTGTAGTAGTAAAGCTTTTACCTTTGTTATTCAAGATCACTGCGCTTCATGTGCAAAAATTTAAAAAAAAAAAAAATCTTATGTTCTTATTGAGTAGGGAACTGAGATATGTTGATAAGAAGGGAATGGAGTAAAGTTTGAACAATGATGTGGTCGCGCAGCTTTAGTGTTTGTTGAGTATGCTAAGTTGCTTTTATAAACATTTGTGTCTGATGAAGGAATTATTGTATGCAGGTTACATCCATTTCATGGAAAGAAAATGAACTAAACATGGTTGATACACCTGGGCATGCTGATTTTGGTGGTGAAGTATGGATTTTTTAACCCCTTTTCGAGGTCTCATGACTTCAAGATGATTTTTATTTTTAAATGGTTTTGATGACTAATTATATTGCTATATAGTTTTAACTGAAAATCAAAGTAAATGGGACTTATGTTGGTAATGTGAGCTGAAAGAGATGAAAATTCTATTGAATGTGAGTGATAAATGAAGGAAAAGCCTGGATTTTATGTACTAGATAGTACAAAAGGATTGGCTGATAATATCAACATATATAGTTGACATGTAGGAAAAGTTATTTTGCTTGCTGGATTCCCATATACTCTTGCTAAGGATGTATAAATGAGGAGAAAAAGGAATTATGAATTAATGAATTAGAAGTTCAAATCTAGAAGTGGGTACTTTGCATTACTATGAGGCAGAAGCTTAGCTTTGCTTCAACTTTAGAAACTATTATGCTATTTTGCAATTCAGTGTGGGATTTATCATGTTGATCTTTGTGGAACATTTTTTTGTTTTCCTTTGATGATTACAGGTTGAGCGGGTTGTTGGCATGGTTGAAGGAGCAATTTTAGTTGTAGATGCTGGTGAAGGTCCACTTGCACAGACAAAATTTGTTCTTGCTAAAGCATTGAAGTATGGGCTGCGCCCTATTCTACTTCTGAACAAAGTAGATCGGCCTGCAGGTTGATTTCATTATTAGTTCAGGTTTATTAAATCCTTGTTTCGTGAAAAGCTGGTTGCTATGCAATTACATGCTTTTATGATAGGTGCAAAGATCAGGCACAAAATCGAAAGGCATTGAAGTTGTCAGGCTACTTATCATTTGTATTGATGAAATTATCATTTGCCATGTCATCATTTCTTATGCTTTCTGAATTTGATGTGGGATAATGTTTCTACATTATGTTTTCTATTGTGGCTTACAGTTTACGTTTCCCTTCAACCTCATATTTATTTTCCTGTTGTTTATTGGATATTTGCAGTGGTTATTTGCATTTCGGAAACATTGATTTGAAAGCATTCTGTAGAGGAAACTAATGTTAATCAATGAATGAATATATGCCAAATTGTCAATTCAGTAAATTGCTTTGATATGACTTTATGATATGAAAAAATTGGATGTCACTTAGAATGGTCCTCATGCTCTTCCCCATCATTCATGCAGTTTCTGAGGAGAGGTGTAATGAAGTTGAGAGCCTCGTGTTTGATCTGTTTGCAAATCTTGGTGCTACAGGTGAAAGGAATATAGGAAATTCAAATCTTCTATAGTTTGAACCACTTCAGCGGTTTTTTACCTGCTTTAATATGAGCTGGATAGAAGTATGAGATCAATAAAGTTATTTTAATTCTTGTTTTAGAGGAGCAGCTGGATTTTCCTGTTCTTTATGCTTCTGCCAAAGAAGGGTGGGCATCCTCTACTTTCACGAAAGATCCTCCTGCTAATGCAAAGAACATGTCACAGTTGCTTGATGCCATCGTAGCACATGTTCCGTCACCAAAAGGAAACCTTGATGCACCTTTTCAGATGCTGGTTGGTGTTAAATACTGTTGGTGCTAGTAGAATGTGCAGTCACATTTTTTTTTTTTAAATTTTGAATTTAAACTTTTACTTTTTCATGGATGTGCTTTTGTGACTTTTTTTTTGGCTGGTCATTTATTTGGTGTCTAGGTATGTATATTTTGTATGTGTGTTTGTGCATTTATAGGTAGGTACTTGGTTCCTTTTTCATTTCCTTTTCTTTTTCTTCTATCTTCCTTGGTAAGATCTTTATGCATGACATATTGCAACCTATGCTATAAACGCTAAGTTATTTGGTTTTTGTTGGTCTCTTGCTTTAGATATAGGAAGAAATTTGAATTGGGTTTCTGAAACTTGAAATAATGTGGTACAGCTCTGATACTCAGCTTGTACCAAAAATTTCGTGAAGCATTGATTCTGCAGCAGCTCTCATAAAACTCTGATAGATATTGTATCTTAATGATGAATCAAGTTCTTGTATCTTAATGATTGGCTAGTAGGATTTGTGAGGGAAAGAAAAACTAGTTGAAAGCTTCAAGAAAATAGGAAACAAGCAAAGGAGGAGATAAGTAGATAACATAACATCACTCCAGTCCAGTGGTTCTAGAATTTTTAGGCATTGCACTTAAGACATATAAACTAGTATCACATGCTAGGTTATTAGATATCACACCTTAGAGAAGCATGCATGACAAATGCCATTAGTAAAAAACTCCTCAGTCTCACACCAAAAGCACAGCTGAATTTTCTTGCTCAGAAAATGAGATAGTGAAATATTGACTACCCTTACTGAGATGTAGTGCTTCGCAGCCAAGTATTTAAAGTTAGTAGCTCAAGAAAAAAGCTTACCAGAACACAACTTATTATTAAGTTCTTCGTGAATGAAAGCCAAAAGAAAGTCCTCTTAAAGCTCCTGGCTAAGCAGTTAAATTTTTAGATTAGATATCTAGTACTACATAAATTTAAACTACAGTTCATTTGTGAATAATGGAGATCACTCCAAGTTTGGTACTAAGTTTCTTTTAGGTCTTCATAGGTTTGCCAGGGTTAAATTAGAAAGGCAAAAAACATGCAGTAAATGTTCATTTTCTTTTTATATGCAATATTCTTCTGCTAGAAGGAGAAGAGGGGTGGGGGGGGGGGGGGGGGTGGGGGGCGAGGGGGATTCAGTATTTTTGTATCTTTACGTAAACATGGCAATACTGATATTTTTGGTCAATAGTTTGCTTCATATAAAGTGTTATTTTTTTTTGTTCTTCTCTCTGTCATTGTCTTTTTGGTCTGTTTTTCTCAGTAATTCAGTAACTTTCGGAATGGGACTTATAGTTGCCTTTCAGGTTTCCATGATGGAAAAAGACTTTTATCTTGGGCGGATCTTAACTGGACGTGTTGCTTCTGGAGTCATCCATGTTGGGGATAGGATACATGGACTACGTAGCACAGATTCTGGTGTTGTGAAAATTGAAGAAGGAAAGGTTAGTATCTTATTTGGAATAACATTAAAATAATTCCTTGAATTGCACTTTAAGGACCTTCTCACTAAATTGAAGGAACACCACATGGATAATTCATGCTTCATATCCTGTTCTTATCTAGGGTCAGGTAGCAGTTTTGCATTTTGATTTCTATTAAAAGCTTCATTTCCTGTGAGATCAATAAAAACTAACATACTTCTAAGTCTCCATTATGATCTGTTGTTTTTAAGTTTTTGAGAATAATTCCTATTCAGTATTTCTGAGGCCTGAATCTCACTGTGTTCAAAGCATCATCTGTGGCAGTTATATAGTCCCTTTACATGTTTTCAGTTAATTTTTGAACTACTCAGATGAGAATCTTATTACTTTAGTTCACAAAAGTCTACTATATTTTGATGGGAGGAGCAAAAGATGCAATGTTCTTATTTTGTTATTGATAAGGGGTTTCTTATTGAACTGAACATTTGAATCTAATGATTTATTTATTTTGTGCTTCAATTGGCTCCTGTATTCATTTATGTCTACTCCATCTTATATTAAGCCTTAGCAACCCAAGTACAAACTTGAGTTTCCTCTTGTTTCTCACAGCCCAAGAACATATAAGATTGGCTAGGATTGTTATGAACCTTATTTGTTTTCATTGGAGTGCTATTTCATCTCTCATCGAAAGCATGAAGATTAAATAAATGTGGCTATATTGAGGAAATATTATCAGTGTAGGTTGCAAACGTAACAGTATTTTGAGGTTACTCAAATTGAACGCCTAACTTCAAAAACTATATTTTCAGATAATGACCATTCCTATAAGTGATATGCCCTAGGCCCCTAACGTTCTGTAGGCAGTAATGTGGGTGTACTATTAAATTCATTCATCTTTTATCTTGTAGGTTTTGAAGCTAATGAAGAAGAAGGGCACAAACATGGTTCTCATTGATAGTGCAGGTGCTGGTGACATAGTATCAATGGCAGGGATGACAAGTCCATCAATAGGTCATACAGTGGCAAATGTGGAGGTATATGGCTACTTTGTTTGCACAGAGAATCAATAGAATGTTTTCTTATGAGTTACGCATGATAACTTCTTTTTTCTGAATAATTAATTGAAATGTACTAGGTATTCTTTCCCTGAATTCTTTGATTCCCTATCTGGTGTACTCGATTATGTTAGATTTTTTTTTGTCTCTAATAGCATGCATATTGGGTTTTATTCTGAACTGATTTTCAATTATATCTTCTAGGTTATGAATGCATTACCAACTGTTGAATTGGACCCTCCAACCATATCCATGACCTTTGGTGTAAATGACTCTCCATTAGCTGGCCGAGATGGTACCCATGTAAGTCTTGAACGTCTCTTTGTTGTTCATATGTGAACATATGTGGGCTCATGTGTACATGTGCTGCAACCCTTTGTTATTTGTTGCGGGATGTATTTAACTGTTCTCAGGTTCTGAGTGCTTGGAGACTATTCCTTCTTGACACTGCCACTCTTTCAGCTAGAAGTTGGAGATCATAATAAAAGAATAATGGTCTTGCTGTCTAACTGTGACGGACTGTTCTAACAAGATTGAAATAAAGAAGGCTGTCAATCAGCATGATTCTTCATTAGGATTATAAAAGCAGAGTGGAAAGATGTCCTTTCCTGAAACATGTTCTTTCTAATTTTCTATCTTGGGCTTTTACTAGAGGGTAACTAGGCTTATCATGGTGTATTGGGTTTCTTCCTATTTTTGGAGTCTTAATAGTCTTGAAGTATGCCAACATTATATGTGGTTAAATGGTAAATGCCTTATACTTGCAACCTGATGCAGCCAAGGAATTCAAGAAAATTCATTATCAAATACTCAAGAAGCTTAGGATTATGGTTCAGTTTTATTTTATTTATTGGAAAATTATAGAGTACTTTCTAGTTCTTTTAGAGTCTTACTGATGTGTCTATTTAAATATATTAGCTGTTGATCCTTTATAAAAGTCACTGGGATAGTTTTGTAATTTCAGATTTTCTAGAAAGATTTGATTTCTGTAGTAGTTTTTATTTAGAGTCCTTTTTGGTTAAGGATTACTTCTTGGAATTACTTTAAGGTTAAGGATTATTTTTTGGAGTCCAATTCTTCAAGTTTTGGATTACTGTTGGAGTCTATAAATACCAATATTTGTAATGTTGTTTTGAAGTTTTTGATCAATATGAATTCTAGCAATTATGCTTCGAGTTGTCTGATGCAACTCAACCCTAGATGTGATACCTAAGGAACCTTGGGTGTGATGCCTAAGGAAGTTTAGGTTTGAAGCATAAACTTTTTATTTTACTGTTCACAACCCACAAGTCTTCTCTTGTTTAAATTCGCTTCTCAATTCCATCCTTTCACAAACCCTAATTCTACACCTAAATTCCTGCTCATTTTAGCCTTCACAAAGCCTCAAATTTCAACATTAATTCTAAGAGCTGTAGGCTGTCCTGAATCACAACCTAAAAGGCATGATAAAAAGGTTGAGAACAACCAGTTCATGCAATACACATGCAGATTACATTTACGTGTTACCTCTCAGGATTCTGCTTTGGCAGGACAGGACCAGAATTGGATAATGGCATTTTTCTTACATTGCCTAGGCTAGGTTGCAACAAAGAACAATTGACTTTTATGACATAATATTCTGTTTGATTTTGCTCATATTTAAAGGGCCCTTTTTATTTTTGCCAGTTAACATGAAATTGAAAAGTGAGGATATATATCACTTTTGGGTTTCACTTTGATAATATGTATTGCTTTTTTTTTTTTGAAAATTTTAAATAATAATCTACATGAAAATTTTAAGTAGTCTCATTATACACTTAGCATGCCACATGAGACTGCTTTACAATCAAAAAAGGGTCAAATTAGAAATGAATCCATTGAAATTTTTTCTCTTTTAGATGTTATTTTGAAGTTGTTAAACTCAACTCAACTCAACTCAACTAAGCTTTTATTCCAAAAATTTGGGGTCAGGTATATGGATTCGTTTTCTCCACTCTAAACGATTTTGGGTTAAATCCTTAGAAATGTGTAATGCTTCTAAGTCATGTTGTACTACTTTCCTCCAAGTCAATTTAGGTCTATCCCTTTTTTTCTTTCTATCCTCTAACCTAATGTGCTCTACTTGTCCAATTGGAGCCTTCGTATGTCTACGCTTCACATGACCAAACCACCTCAATCTCTCTTCTCTCAACTTATCTTCAATTGGCACCACTCCTACCTTTTCTCTAATACTCTTATTACGGACTTTATCTAGTCTAGTATGGCCACTCATCTACCTTAATATTCTCATCTCTACAATTCTTATCTTAGACGCATACAACTTCTTCAATGCCCAACACTCACTACCATATAATATAACTGGTCGTATGGCTGTACGGTAAAATTTTCTTTTCAACTTATTGGGAATCTTGTGATCACATAAAACTCCCGTGGCACGTCTCCACTTCAACCATCCGGCTTTAATCCTATGACTAACATCCTCCTCACATCCCCTATCTACTTGAATGACTGAGCCGAGATATTTAAAGTGATTACTTTGGGACAGTACCACTTCATCCAAACTAACTCTTTCCCTATCACCAGTTTGGCCTTCACTGAACTTGCAATGCATGTATTCTATCTTCGTTCTACTTAACTTAAAGCCCTTTGACTCTAGAGTACTTCTCCAAAGCTCTAGCTTTCTATTGACTCCTTCTCGTGTCTCATCTATCAGAACAATATCATTCGCAAACATCATGCACCAAGGAATACTCTCTTGTATATGTTTCGTCAATTCATCTAAAACTAATGTAAAAAGGTAAGAGCTTATAGCTTATCCTTGGTGTAATCCAATTGAGATCGGAAAATCTTGTGTCCCCTCCCACTGTGCGCACAATAGTAGTTGCTCCTTCATGCATATCTTTCAACACTTGTATGTACCTAATAGATACCCTCTTTTGTTCTAACAAACTCCATAAGACATTTCTTAGAACACTATCATAAGCCTTCTTCAAATCAATAAAAACCATGTGTAGATCTTTCTTCACATTTCTATATTTCTCCATCAAGCTTCTAATGAGAAAGATCGCTTCTATAGTTGAACAACTGGGCATGAAGCCAAATTGATTGAGAGAGATAGAAGTATCATGACGTAGTCGATGCTCCACAACTCTCTCCCTCAACTTCATAGTATGGCTCATGAGTTTAATTCCCTTATAGTTTGAGCAACTCTGTATGTCTCCCTTATTTTTAAAAATAGGTACTAAAATACTCCTCCTCCATTTATCAGTCATTTTCTTTGAGTTTAGAATCTTATTAAATAATTTAGTTAACCATGCCACTCCTATATCTCCCAAACATTTCCACACTTCAATTGGTATTTCATCGGGTCCACAGGCTTTAACCACTTTCATTCTCTTAAGTGCTTCATTTACTTTTAAAGATATATTCATTCTAGTATAATTTACATTCATTTCTATTGTTCTATAGTCTATATTCACGCTATTACCATTTTGACTATTATTAAAGAGATCATTAAAATAATTTCTCCATCTTTCTTTAATGTCCTCATCTTTCATCAACATTTTTCCTTCTTTATCCTTAATGCACCTAACTTGATTGAGATCTTGACATTTCCTTTCTCTCCTCCTTACTAATCTATAAATATATTTCTCCCCTTCTTTAGTTCCAAGTTTCTCATATAACTTTTCAAATGCCTGTGCTCTTGCTTGACTAAATGTTTTTTTTACTCTTTCTTTGCTATCTTGTACTGTTCATATGCCTCATTATTATCACATGTAGGTAATTTCTTATATTATTCTCTTTTTCTCTTTACTGCCTTTTGTGCTTCCTCATTCCACCACCATCTCTCTTTTGAGGGTGGTCCATGTTCTTTAGACTTTTCAAGTACTTTTCTAGCTACTTTTCTAATATTTGATGCCATCTGTATCCACATGTTATTAGCCTCCATATCTAGCTTCCATGCTTCGGACTCAAGAAGCTCATTTTTGAACTTTACTTGCTTTACTCTTTTGAACTATCACCACTTTGTTCGAGCTACACTATTTCTTCTGACCTTACTTGAATTGTTCCTAAACTTGACATCCAAGACCACTAACCGATGTTGACTTGTTAAAGCCTCTCCTGGAATGACCTTGCAATCCTTGCATAGAGCTCTATTTGTCTTCCTGGTTAAGAGGAAGTCGATTTGGCTTCTATGTTGCCCACTTTTGAAAATCACTAAATGTGACTCTCTTTTTATAAAGTAGGTATTTGCTAGTATTAGGTCGTATGCCATAGCAAAATCCAGGATACTTTTTCCCTCCTCATTTCGACTGCCAAAACTAAACCTCCATGAACGTTCTCATAACCTTGCTTATCACTTCCTACATGTCCATTCAAATCTCTATCAATGAAAACATTATCTTTATTCGGTATGCTTTGCATTAAATCATCCATATCTTCCCAAAATTTTTTTTTACTCTTAACTATCTAATCCTATTTGTGGGGTATAAGCACTAAATACATTTATTGTTTCTCCTTCTAGTACTAGCTTTACTAGTATAATTCTATCTCTTACTCTTTTCACAACTATTACAGCGTCTTTCAATGTCCTATCTATGATTATGCCCACTCCGTTCTTATTTCTCTCCTTTCCGGTAAACCACAGTTTGTATCTTGAATTACCCACTTCCTTACTTTTTTCTCCTACTTATTTAGTCTCCTAAATGCAAGCAATATTCACCATTCTCTTTTCCAAGGTATCCACAAGCTCCATTAATTTTCCTGTAAGTGATCTAACATTGCAAGTACCAACTCTTATCCTCCTTCTATCCTGTTCCTTCCTAATTGGTCTCCTTCTATGATATATTCTATTATTTTTTATGTCTATCTTGTGTTCTGTTCCACTATCTGTTCTACTATCTGTCTTATGGACTAACTTCTTTACTCACACCCGTCCATGATGTGGGAACCCTTGCTCACTTAACACCACACCCGGGCGCTGGCAAGGCGCGTCACTTTCGGTGAACGCCCTATATCTTTGCATATTTCTCACTACACCCGGGCTCCGATGTAGCGCGTCGTAAGTACGGGACGCCCCAACGTTTATATCATTTGAATCCATATCATAAGGTGTGACGAAATTTTTACGCTGGTTGTCACCTACCGCAACCCTCCTCTTTATCCGGGCTTAGGACCGGCTAAGCGCAAACTACTTAGGCGGAGTTATTTTGAAGTTATTAGATGGCTGAAAATTTATTTTCTAATGTTAGAACTAGTGTTCTCTGCTGGATATGTCCTATTGCCTTACAACTTTTGTCTCTTATTCCACATTGTGTTGCTTAATCAGTTTGGGCAAGAATATGATGCTTTAATGTGCAGTTTGTCCTTTCTGGCCATTTAGATGAGGTAATTGTTCTGTTCTTTTGTATGTGTAGTTGACAGGAGGAAAAATTGGTGATCGGTTAATGGCTGAAGCTGAAACTAACCTTGCCATAAATGTGATTCCTGGCTTATCAGAATCGTATGAGGTACAAGGGAGAGGGGAACTTCAACTTGGTTAGTTCCTCTTAACTTTGCACCATGTTTTTATATGGCTTATGTCACATAAAGCATTATACTTTTTGTATGAGCTATACAATCATATTTTTCATAAATTCTGAATGTGGTTTTTGATGTTATAATTTCAGGAATTTTGATTGAGAATATGAGGCGTGAAGGATTTGAGCTGTCTGTCTCACCACCAAAAGTCATGTGAGTTTCTTGGGATGCTTGAGCAAGCAACGCATTTAATATGCCAATCTAGTTTCTATTGGTAATTTACATGTTTGAAAGGAAAAAATTGATTTGATTCTGAAACACTGAAATGTAAATATAAATGCAAGTGTTGATTCAAACTGGATAAAGAAGGAAAAGAAATAATTATACATATGTGACAAACGATGAATTTTTGCATTGGACATTTGAATGCACGATTTGGTGCTAGTAGTTATAAATAATCCTCCTGAAGGCTGTAAGTTATTTTAATTATTCGTGCATGTTCTTATGTATTCTGGTATTTATACAATGGCCAATAAGTAATTGAGCATTCTGTGGAGCATTTAATGTGTTGCTGGTACTTTTACTGGGTTAGGCATGCATGCTTATATGTATGCCTTCAAAACAACTTGCTCTACGAGGTCAATTTGGTCTTGACTCTATATGTTTGCTACTACATTCTACGCAATTACTAATTACCTTTCTATGCATATTATTTGATTTCACAGTTTAAACCACATTAAAGGCCATTCTCTAGTGCAATGATAAATGTCTTGGGCTTGCGACAAAGAAGTTGCAGCTTCAAGCATAAAAGCTTTAAAACTGGCCACTGAATGTGGAAAACTGTTAACCAGTATGACTGTCACTACTGTCACCACCTTTCTGAGTGCACTTGTTTTTGGTTGCTTGAATAATGTTCCTTTGTTGAATCAGGTATAAAACTGAGAAAGGTGAGAAGCTTGAACCAATTGAAGAAGTAACCATTGAGGTCAGAATTAACAAATTGTAATTATACTGGTTTTTTGCTTATAGGAATGGCTATATTTACACATTATGATTTTATTTCAGGTAAATGAAGAGCATGTGGGATTAATTATGGAGGCTCTATCTCATAGGCGAGCAGAAGTTGTTGATATGGGTCCTGTTCCTGGACATGTTGGCAGGACTAGATTGTCTTTGACTTCTCCATCAAGGTCAGTGCATAGTTTTCCTTATAATACCATATGCTTGCACACTTATGTGTGTATTTGTTGTATTCTGGGCAACTTCCTTCCTTTTACCTTTGTATTTCATTGTTGGTCCGTACATGTACGAATGAAGCGGCATTAAGTAACTTCCAATGACAGTGAGACATTTTCTGGATTTTGACAGTTGTCATTCACGCTAGTATTTAAATCAATGTTGTATGCCATTATAAATGATAATCTAGCTTTTCTCCATGCATTGGTTTTCCTTGTAACTGATTAAAGCTTGTCTTTCTTTTACATGAAATATAGGATAGTTTGCTTGTGCACATGTAAACAAGAATCATGGTGCATTAGGATGGTTTTGGAATGCACTTGTCCCTTAAACCGTCTCTTCCCTCCTCTCTCTCTCTCTCTCTCTCTCTCTCTCTCTCTCTCCCCCTCTCCCCTACCCTCCCAACACCAACTCCCCTTCCACCCCCACCCCACCCCACCCCACCCCACCCCCAACAACCCAAAAAAGAAAGCCCCTTCTGTCTCCTGGGGAAAAGATCATATTGTTTATTTAAGCATTGCTATCAATTCATCATCATAGGTGTCCACTTGCAAGAACCATGCATCATGTACTGTTCGTGAAAAGATTGGTATATTGTACTCTGAAAAACTAAAGAGCTTGAAAATGTTCCTTAAGTCCACCACTTTCTGATGCTGCTAATGTTGTTTCATTGACGCAGGACAGCCTGCAGGTCTTAGAATTAATGTTAAAATTTGAGGCTTTAGAATTATTGTTAAAATTTGAGCTTTGTGAGGGCTAAAATGAGTGGGAATTTAGGTGCAGAATTAGGGCTTGTGATAGGATGGAATTCAGAAGCGAATTTAAACAAGAAGAGGAGATTTATGGGCTGTGAATAGTAAAATAAAAGGTTTAGACTTCACACCTAAACTTTCTTAGGCATCATACCTAAGGTTTCATAGACATTACACCTGGGGTTGAATTACATCACATAACTCGAATTATAATTGCTAGAATTCATATTGATCGAAAACTTTGAAACTACATTACAAACATAGGTATTTATAGACTCCAAAATAACCTGAACCTTGAAGAGTTTGGACTCCAGAAAAAATCCTTAATTTTTAAGTAATCCCAAAAAGTGATTCTTAACCAACAAAGACTCTAAATAAAGACTTCCACAGAAATCTATGTATTTCAGAAAATCTGAAATTACAAAATTATCCCTGTGACTTTAATAAAGGACCAACGGGCTAATATGTTTAAGTAGGCACGTAACTAAAACTCTAAAAGGACTACAAAGTACGCTAATTTTCCCTATGAACTCTACGTTAAAACCGAACCCTAATCCTAAGCTTCTTGATTATGTGAGACTGAATTTTCTTCAATTCCTTGGCTGCATTATTCACATACCTCGAGACTATTTCCTTTTGCCTGAGCATTTCATTGTGATCCATGTCATCTTGATTAGATATAATCTTGTTGTAAAATTTATCAGGTGCCAAGTTGAAGCTGTATATCTTACTCATTGAGTATCGTGTTGTCCTCTTCCGTTAAACTAGTGTATTTCTATTATGTTAGGTTCATCTTGCAACTATGGCATAAGTTATATATATGCATATTGTTTAGGTGCCTCAGATTGGAAGCAGGAATTGCTCAAGTACATTATTCTTGTTGAAAGTTATATCTATTATATTAATTCTATACTAAAATTGTTCCTCCCAGTGTTTTTCAAGTATCCTTTCACTAATAGTTATCCATTTTATTGTAAACCACAGGGGTCTGGTTGGTTATAGGAGTGTGTTCAGCAGTGACACTCGTGGAACAGGATTTATGCATCGGGCTTTCCTGAGTACGAATGCTTCACTCAAGAATCAAGATAATTTTGTTGCATTCCCTTTTTTTCTTGGAATTTTCATTTTCTAAATTCCTTAGTGTCATGTGATTGGGTTATCAAGGAAGGTGGCAATTTCCTCTTGATTGCCCCTGGATGATTTGGATTACCTGTCTTAATGCCAATGTAGAACGTGGAAATTCTGTTTTGGAAACCCAAATGTAATGACTGCCTATGTGACTTTGTCTAGGTTTGCATCCATCCATACAAGATGAAATCCTTGGTCTGAATCCAACCATACAAATTTGCAAAATGTGTGTGTGTGTGTGTGTGTGTGTGTGTGTCTGTCCGCGGCTGTGCGCCCACGCGCGTATTGGCTTGTTTTGGCAAAGTGTACTAATATCACATGGTAATTACTAGTTGCCCAATTTATATGTTTATGTTGATTTGGTCCAAATTGTGGAACACTATCAAATTTCACTATGATTAGGAAGTCCTTTTTCTATTATTCTTTGTAGGAATTGGCCTTTTTTAGGGGAAATTTCTAAGCACTTGATTCTTTTTTTGCATGTTACAGTTCTATATTTCTCCTTCCAATAATTTTGTTCAGGTTTTTTACCTCCTGTCCCTCCCTTGAATTGTATCAAACTCATATAATTCATTATGCTGTTTGCAGACTATGCAAAACATCGGGGCCCACTTGGAAACGTTAGGAAGGGGGTATTGGTACGTTTTACCTTATATTTCATTTTCCCATGATTGAACTAGAATTAGTTGTTCTTTTGAGTTGTTTTTTTTATAGCTGACCACAAATGGTCGTCATCTTTGGATGCAATATTTTTATTTGGTTTTCTATGGTTCAGTTTGAAGCTTTTTTCCTTTTCTCTATTCAAGGCGGGGCTTTATATGGAGCTGATTTTTATAAGCATATACTCGCATTTACGATTTAGGACCCAATGCAATGGAGGAATAGACTTGCAAACTCATATTTCCCTTGGCTTATAAATTCTTCAATGCATTATAAAGTTACCTGCAATTGAATCCTTTTTTTTTTTTAATTCTTGTTTCTTTTTCTGTGATTGCTTTCTGAATTTTTATTTCTTTATTTTATGAATCTTAAACTGTAGCCATTACCTGAATTGTTTATTTAACTAGGATTAGGATATGGGAAGGTAAGACAGATTGATTTGCAGCAAACTACCCCTGTCCCATTCCCCCTCTATTCTCTCTCTCCCACCTTCTATTCTTCTCTTGTTCATCCTTCTTCAGTAATCATTTGCTTCTGTCATTGAACTAGTTGCTCGGATGTGTATTTGACTTCTGTAATTTTTCTGTCTTGGATCTGGCTGAACTTACATTAAGCGATTGAACAGGTATCAATGGGCTATGGTACAATCACAGCACATGCATTAATGAGTTTAGAAGCTCGCGGAACACTCTTCGTTACTCCTGGAATGGAGGTTCTTTCCTGACAGTTTGTCTTTCTGTTTCTGTTTACTTCTAGCATAGTTCATGTAGTCTTCTCTCAATTTATAAAGAAATTCTTTACATTGCACTGTTTGCTTCCCTAATGGTAGGCTTCTATGGGTAAATGGATTCATGCAACCTTTTGAGTTGATTCATGTTAACTTGTATAACATATTGTCATAACTATGCAGTACCTTCATTGATGATTGGTTCCCTCATATGATGATTATGTAAATCTATATATGGAAAGTTTTCCCTGTTGTCAATCTTGACATCTTTTAATTACTCTAATCACCAGTGATACTTGCTCACTTTCTGTTTGTTATTTTGCAGACATATGATGGCATGATTGTTGGTGAACATTCACGGGATACAGATCTTGATGTAAGAAGGATTTATGCCTCTTATGTTGTACATTATGTTATTTCTAGATGAAAGGTATTAGAGTTATTTCCTTGTCACAGGTTAACCCAGTTAGGACCAAGGAACTTACTAATGTGCGTGCCGCTTGCAAAGACGAGAATGTGAGACTATCTCCACCTCGCCTGGTATGCAATGGCTAACTTTGCGGTTTTATTGATTGCTTCTGTTCTTATTAACGAGTTACCAATCCTTGCACCATTGATGTAAAGCATCTTGACACGATACTAACAAAAAAGTCCAATTCACAACTCATTCATTCTCAATTTCTTGATAAATGATATATGAGATAAATAAATAAAAAAATAAAAGGGAATAAGCCAATTGCATGGGTTGTATGCAAAAGCTACACCAAAAGAGTATTAGAAAATAAAAGAGTTGGAAAGAAAAGAAATCAGGAATTTAATACAGTTAAAAATGAAGATGATTCAATGACCATGTAATTCATAAATAATTTTCCCCTGCAATATGGGTTTTTTGTGCATTCATGTGGTCTGTAAGTAGGAGACTCTTACTAGACAGAACGCAATAGAAGTGTTTTTGTAGAGTCTATTCTCAGTGTTCGGGAAATTTGTATAAAAGTTCACATTGCTGCTGCTTGAGGAATAAAAATCCACAAATGGAAATTAGGAAAGAGAACCAGGTTTTGATATGTGATAAACAGCTTAAACTATACGCTTGAGATATGCTAATGACATTAGAATGCATCTATATGCAGATGACTCTAGAAGAAGCCATCGGGTATGTTGCTTCTGATGAATTCATTGAGGTGAGTTGCACTTAATATTTTTGCTTTTCCATTTCTGGCTTATGGGACAACCTTAAAGCATATTTGATTGTTCTAAAATATCTTAGGCCATTCCACTGATTTTGCGTATGGTTCGTATAGTTCATATTTCTTAAACATATTTCAGCAGCATTGCTTCATTGTTCTTGCTGACTGGCGCAGAACATTCTCCATTGATTATATTGCATCTTCTTTTGTGGCTCCCTACAGCATTTCTGATATTCTGTTGTACATGCAGGTCACACCTAAGGCCATTCGGCTAAGAAAAAGATACCTGGATGTTAATAAGCGTAAAGCCATGAGTAAGAAGCCAAAAGAATAAAATTATTCTCAAAAAATTTTTTCAACCATATACCTCAATTTTTGAAAGTAGCAGAGCATGTGCCATATGTACTCCTTCATTATGTCTCCCTAAATATTTATATAGGTATATTTTAGTCAATTCTGAAGAAATATTCTTTGACAAATGGCAAGAGAACTTGTATTCATATGATCAATTCTGAAGAAAAATTCTTTGACAAATGGCAAGAGAACTTGCAGTCAGTGAAACAATAATGCCGTATGATCAATCATGCCCATTGATTTAATACATTAACAGCTATTTTTCTAATTCAACCATCATAAAGCCATTTTGCTATGTATCTTATTTAGTCAAAATATTAGTGGAGTTGATTTTTTACCTATACATTATTGAAATGTTAAATTTTAGTTTACTCGGAATAAACCTGCAATGGTTGATGAATTGAGGAAATTTTACAACTATGTTCTGCCTTGATGCTTGGATTTATGTAAAAGAATGAAGAACAGCTTCCAGACAAATTAGTGCAAGTCTTTCTGCTTCTTCCTGACAAAGTTAATTCCTTCCAATTGTCGGTTTGTGGTTTGTGAGTTGCTATTGAGAAAAACATTAACTATATCGGTTAAATACAACTGAAAACTTATTTTACATTGAAATTGGTATGTTTTAGATATAAAAATATATTTTTAGCTACGTTTTTTCAGATTTTTCAAGGAGCAGGTCGGCCATGTTTTATATTCCAAAAAGATGAAGAAGGGCCTTGTAGTTAGGTTTTCATTATACGAGTATACCAATTGAAGAAAGAAAACCTCAAGAAAGAAAAAGAACAAGTTGTGGGAATAATTCAAAAAAGCTTTTTATTTTATGAGAATTAGAGATTGTTTAAGATTAAAGTTTTAAATTGGTGCAAAAATAATATGATAATAAAATATAATTTAGAGAATCATTTTAAAAATTAAGCTTGAAAATGTTAAAATAATAACATGAATAAAAGAATTTATTTGCCAACAAAAATTAGTTCAGTTAATGATACTTAATCAATACTCTTATTATATTGAAAGTTTAAATCTTATTAACCTTCCCTTTTGTGGAATTTTATTGTAATTCTTTAATAAAATTAGTGGTATGTTGTGATCTAATTGTAGAAGTCTCTTTTTATCAGAATTTTTATTTATTAAAAAATAGATTTTATTTAAAATTGTGGTTAAAAGACTAGAAAGTTGATTTTGAAATTATTTTTTTTAAATAGTAATATTTTTTTTATTTCAAATTAATTGTGCATATGAAGCGCTTACTACTATATTAAAAGTTTAAACTATTAATAGAAGTCTAATTTTAATTTTTTATAATGTAGCAGCTCAAATACCGTAAGTAAAAAGAATATAGATAACATGTTAACTCGCTTAGTCAACATATTAAAATTTGAACTCTAATACCTTATAAATTTTATAACATCTCATGCGAAAAGGGAATATCTTGGTTAGAGCGATTTTTTGATAGGACAGGGCTTGTTGGTGCCCTTCTTTAAATGGGGGGCAAGAATAAATCGAGTCCCATATCGAAAATATAGGGAAAAGTAAATAATCATATAAGTGACAAACCTTCTAATATCGATAGCGCGCTTTTTGGCTTTAAAGAAGAGGTCCAATGGACAAAACTGTGAGGTCCAGTGAGCAAAAGCGGACAATACTATTCAATGGGGTAGGCGGAAAAGGAGGGGTTATAAATTTAGAGATGACTTTGATTGGTATATCACAAACAAAGCTATTCATTTTCAAGCAAATTAAATTGAAAATTTCTTACCTACAATTGGTTGTATAAATACCGAATTAATAGAAAATCGTATACATATATTTTTAAGTAAGATCTATTATGTTTTTAAATAAAAATAGCATTTATTGATTAGTTAGATGTATATACTTGAGTATGACTAAAAATTATTTAATTGAATTATTAAAAAATTATAAAATATTTAGAAAAGACTATAAAAGAATTAATTATCTTTAAAATATAAAAGATGAATCTTATATAGTTATAAGTGAAATTAAATATATACTAGAAGCATTCAATAATTTTTATTAAATTTTATTAATTTTTTTAAAGTTAAATGTATTTCTTTTACTCGCTCATGTTTCGGTTCAACCTTTTAATAGAACCAAACTTGCTGGTTTGATCATTTAGAATCTAACCAAATTCATCAAATTAGTTCAAAATCAATTTGAAAATTTTAGTTAATTTTTTTTTAAATCTTAAAGAGAAAAAATTATCAGAATTTTCCTTATTAGTATTTTAAATTATGAAGTAAATAATCAATTCATAAAATAAAAATGTGAAATTAACCCAAAACATTAAAATGATTAGAAAAACCAAACCCGATTAGCCGGTCCTGTAATCATTTACTAATTTTTCGGTTTACGCCGGTGTCGAAAGCTTTCGGTTCGCTCACCCTGTTGTTAGATAGATTCATCTTAGCATCTTCCATAGCCGTACATCAAGAAACCAAGACTAACCAATCTATTTTTAATCTTCGTTTTCAAAAACCCACATATCTCATCTTCAATATCGAAAAGCAAGACTACCCTTTTCGTTTGATCTTCATTTCCAAAAACCCCATAACCCCTTTCATTCAAAACGCTGAGAAAGAGAGGGAATTTAGGTTAATGGGGGCTTACAGGGCAGACGAGGACTATGACTACTTGTTCAAGGTGGTGTTAATAGGTGACTCTGGGGTTGGGAAATCCAATCTCTTGTCAAGATTCACGAGAAATGAATTCAGCCTGGAATCTAAATCCACCATCGGTGTTGAATTCGCCACTCGCAGCATCCACGTTGATGACAAGGTCGTCAAGGCCCAGATTTGGGACACTGCTGGCCAGGAAAGGTATATTTCAATAACAATCTTGAATTCCAAAACAACCCATTTCTATTTCTGCTATATGGGTTTTGTTTCTTTTTAGCTGCTGCTCAAAGCAAACTGCATTAGCTTTATTCTTGCTTCTCATACTAGATCTGTATCTTAAGTGCTTAGAGCTATATAATTACCATTTATATGCGTTATTGGCTTTTTAGAAAGTTTTTCTATGATAACTATGTTGCTTATTAAAGCTTGAAATGGTGTAAAGAGAACATTTTTTGTTGAGTGTTTTTTTGGGATCGAGTTATTGATAATATACTTTATTTATAGGATAGCTATTGCCAAAGTTTGAATGCTTGTTCTGTTAATTAAAAGCTGCTTATTTGATCCTGATATTTTAAGCAGTAGTTTAATTTTGATCGTTGAATTCCAATATCACTGAGTTAACAGCTCATTGGTATGTCTGAGAGGGTGTTAAATGCCACTAATAGCACCTGAAAGGTGTCATGTGAGTCCAACGTACCTAAGAAATTAGGGTTTAATATTGCCTATTTAATGATTTGGAATTTTCTTAAAAATGTATTGTTTATCTGTGTTAAATATTGATGACGGCCACATTATCCCTCTCATTTCTTGTGTATTTTCTTAGTGTCTTACTTGGCCCAACAGATCCATTTTTAAATGGAAAGCTTTTAAGGCAATAATAGCAAAAAGATATTGCTATTTTCTTCACTGTGAAAGTGATGGACAGATTTTAAAATATTTGATTACAAAATGAGTTCCTTAGATATTTGGATAAGTAGCGTATCTGTACGGTGGGACTCTGGTTGCTGACTGTGAGAAAGGATTGGGTGTGGCTGGCAATGGCTAATTCCTCTGTGTTTTTCTTAGGGAGTGTGCTTTTTCCATAAGCAGCTCTGAATTTTCGGTCTTTTGCATGTGATCTTGTACTATGGTTCACTGTTTTGTTTTTCATTACCAATAAGCTGGGAACAAATCTATGGAGGCTTTTATAATAGCTGAGATGTTCATTGCATTGGCCAGGACTAATGCTTTTTGGCCTTTTAACAATTTTGAGTGTTTCGGGTTATTCTTACATTTGATTGTATGTAATGAGAAGAAAACAGGGTAGTTTTGTTATCTTAACTCTGATTTGTTCTCTTGCCTCCATTTTGCAACGATTCCAGCACGCAAAATATTTTTTAAGGAATGCTAAATGGGTCAAACTTGTTACCTCTCTTTGAGTTGTGGAGGATTAGTTTTCCTTCCTTTTTGGAGTTCTCTTTTTTTTTTTTTTTTTTTTTCCGAGGTTTGGGGGGTTAGCAAGATATAAATGAAGACATTGGATCTTGTCATACTCCAGCTTTTGAAAATGACCACCTTTTGTTTGTTTCTAGTCCTTATTATTTATCTTGGTTGGACAGGGTTATTTCCTATCATCACATTAATTTGGGAAACAAATTTTCATCCTATTATATTTCCTTATTTCAGATATCGCGCGATCACTAGTGCATACTATAGAGGAGCTGTTGGTGCCTTGCTTGTCTACGATGTCACTCGACATGTCACCTTTGAAAATGTGGAGAGATGGTTGAAGGAGCTTCGGGATCACACTGATTCCAACATCGTTATCATGCTTGTGGGAAACAAGGCAGATTTGAGGCACTTGCGTGCAGTTACAACTGAGGATGCCAAGGCATTTGCTGAGAGAGAAAACACTTTTTTTATGGAAACCTCTGCCCTAGAGTCCTTGAATGTTGAAAACGCCTTCACCGAAGTACTAACCCAGATATATCGTGTTGTCAGTCGGAAGGCTCTTGAGGTTGGGGATGATCCAGCAGCCTTGCCCAAGGGACAGACTATTAATGTTGGCAAAGATGATGTCTCAGCTATGAAAAAAGTTGGATGCTGCTCAGCATAGTCAGAATAAATGAAGTATTGGTGTTAGTATTTTCTCCTTCAAAGATTTGCATTTCAGTGTTTTGAAGATGCCTTTGTTTCTTTGCAAACATGTCCAAAAGAAGCCACCTGGAATGCTCATAAAGCATTTGTAGTTTGATGGCTTAGAGATTAGCAAACTTGCTTAAGTTGAGAAACAACTCAAGGGTTCAGATTCAAGAGACTATCCCATTTGGCTGGCATTTCTGTTACTTTTCTTGTTATTCTTTTGTATGTTTGTTTCAATGGGTGTTGTTGTAAGCCGTAGACAGATCCAACCCTCTAGATTAGGTTATATTTTATTGCTCAGATTTGAAATTTATGTTGAGACTGTGGTGCTTTTACTGGATTTATTGATTAATTGATTAGCCCGTCCTGATTTATAATTTCATATGTTCATATTATTGCTTGCACATCCAAAATAGTCATCAAGCTTGTAATCACGTACAAAATGCCTCGTGATTCACAAATGGGTTGATTGCAAAGAACCCTCAACAGCCTTCCTGCGCTCATGGCCTTGATTGAGGTCCACTAGATACCCAGGATATTACAGAATAATTTGTTGGAAAAAGCGGGGCTTTTGTAGCAATATGTAAAAATACAGGGCTTATTTAACCAATTAACTAAAGTTTATTTTTTATTTTTTTATTTTTTATGTTGCTTAATTAAAACCCTAGCTATAAAAAAGGAATCCTCTATTATTAAATCTAGCAGGCAAGTAGAGAAGGGAAGCGACGGCGGAGGCGGCGATGGACACAGAGGGTTGAAGAAGGTAAAAGAGAAGAGTATTCGAAGCGGCCAAAAGGAGGAGCGTGTGGATATTGAAAAACTGAGGGGATCATGATGTTTTTTCTTCTATTAAGTAGTTTTCAATCTGAATCTAAACTCCATTGCTGCTCCTCTTCTTTCTTCCTTCCCTCTCTCCCTGTACGCTCGCTACCAATCGCAATCGCTTCCCTTTGGGACCTCTTGATGATGATGATCAGCTTACAAATCTGAAGGTTCCCAATCCCAATCTCGAATCGAATGTACTGATTAAATTGATTAATCAGCTAGCTTATTTCTAAAATTAATTTTTTTAAACTACTTTCTAAAATTAATTATTTTTAAAATTATTAAAATTTCTGTTCATCAATTTGACATTGAGATTAAAAAAAAAAAAAAAAAAACGCTTTTCCAAAAGCAATTTAATTTTATTTTGTTTACATGTTAAAAAAAATTTGAAAATTTATTTTTTTTATTTAAAATTTTAGTCTTTAAATATATTAAATTTATCTTTAAATTAATTTTAATATTTTTTAATTAATATATTTAAAAATTTTTTTTAATAATAATTTCAATAATACTAAAGGAAATATTAAAACTAAATTTAATAATCATAAAAGTATTAAAATAATATAAATTTTTAAATTTTTTTAGCAAAATTTGAAATAATAATACACTTTTTTTAAAATTTTAAATTTCAGTGTGAAACGACTTTAGACTTGTATAATATGGTGAAATGGTAATTATGTAACATTTTTAATTTTTAAATTTAATATTTTGTGAATAAATATTAATATTTTATTTTGTTTAAATTTTAGAAAATTATTTGAAATTTTTCTGATTTTAGAAATTGGGTTCGATTTTCTAAAAATATAAAATTTTAATGATTTTTAAAAATTAATTTAAAGACCACGTGGCAAAACTAAAAATATATTTGGACTTTACGAATTTTTCTGAGTTTTCTAGAATTTTTTTGAAATTTTTGAGCCTTATTTTCGGTCCCAAGGCAGAATAAAATTTTAAAATTTTGTATCCTGAATCAGACCTGCCGAATCGAACCGGATCGGATCGGACCGGCCATTTCTTTTTCTTTTTCCTCCGCGCGCGCGCCCGACACTCCCTCTTTCTCTCTCGTTTTCTCTCTCCTCCCTCCTCCTCTTGCCGCGCTACTGCCACCCTAGTCTTCTCAGCTCGCCGGCGCCACCCCAGCCCCTCCCCGCCGCCGGCCGACTCTCCAAGCTGCCGGAAAAGTCGCGCGAAACCTCTCCTTCGCGCAGCACGCCGTTTCGCCTTTCCAGCCAAAATTCGGTAGATCCGGCCACCGATCGGATCGGGTCTTGTGTCAAATCCCTTCTACACCTCGAGAGCTTTCCATAGACACTAAGAACACTAAAATCCATAGAGTGGTTTGCCCAATTTTTGTCCTGGAAGTTTTAGCTCATTTCGACTTTTGGGATAAATTTCTCGCAAACCATAAACCCCACGAGAAAACCGAGAGTACCGGAGTGCTCCACTCGTCGAGAGCTTCGCGGCAATACCAATTTCAAAATTTTTCGACACCGTTTTTCGATAGGTACCGCTAAATTTCGTAGTATTTTTTGAGCATTAAATGAGCTTTGAAAATTCCGTAAAAATTATATACTAACCCCCGTGTTGTGGGCTTCGTGTAGGTACCTTCAATTCACGGAAATTCAGCGGTTGCCTGGGTCTGTAAATTTCGGACCGGACAGACAGGCTACAGAAAAAGTCTTGGAATTGGGTCGAGATTTTGGCTACCCCATCGTTGTCAGACGTCCCGAGCGCGTTCCCGAGGTCGGAATCGGCATAGGTAAACCCGAATCTTACTTTTTCTTAATTATTTAGTGCTTGAATTGGATTAAAAATCCATAAAATATTCGTGGTAGCTTAGAAAATTATAATTCCTTTTGCATTAGCTTGGTAATAATGCTAAGGACCGCGGGGCAAAGTTTTAGAATTTTTAGAGCTCATTTGGGTAGTTTTTGCAAAAGGATTAATTATAAGGACTAAACTATAATTTTATATATTATGATTGTTGACTGTTTGGATGGTCCTAGGAGGGGCTATGTGATATGATTGAGTTGTAGGTGTGTGGTTTGTGGATATAGAAGTGCGTTTTAAGCCTTTTTGCAGATTGGTAAGTCCTAGGTATAGGGGAGACTCTGTCAAATTTTTGGCACGACTTAGGATATCTTTGGTCTTTTCTTAGTTTGTATTGAGTCAAATGTATTAAATAATTGTAATAAAATTGTTAGGTGAGCCGGGACAGCCTTCCTCCTCTGCCCAGCCACCACAGTGACTTCGGTTAAGTCTGTGAGTAAAATATTAATTTTAATTGTAATTTCGATATTATTATATGTTCAAGCATGCCCATGCATCACTTATAAATATGTATTTATGTAGTTAAACACTAGGCACATTTTATATTGCATTCATAATTATTGAAGTGTTATGGATGTTGTTTGTGATAATTTGGAGCAGTGTGTGTGTGTGGCGTGCGTGTGGTATGGTATTGGATATGGACAGGACGGGTAGACATGGCTTGAGAGATACTCGCTGGGACCTGGTCCTTCGGGGTAGACACGGCTTGAGAAACACTCACTGGGACCCCGCATTTGGTTTATTAAGCGAAAGTCCGGCTTGAGAGACACTCGCTGGCAGAGGTTTGATTAAGAGGGTTGTATAGGGGATTAGCTCCCATATATGTATTGTTTGGCAGTATTGGGTGTGTGAGTGCTCCAAATTACCTTTTTGCTGATTGTGTTATGAATTATATGAAAATATTGACGACGTTGCATTTCACTCCACATGGTGCATTAACTTTAGATAGCTATAGAGATTATGGTTAAAATTGATATTTTACTCTCTGAGTCGAACGCTCACTCATGTTCATCTATTTTTCCAGGCTACAGGAGGATTATTATTATAGCTAACCTGCTCTTCTTCTTCGCAGGTCCATTGATAGTAATTAATGTATTTTGTATAATTGAGTTAAATTTTTAGACTTCGCATGTGTTATAAGCACTTATTTTTATTTTGGACCTGTAAAATTATTAACTGTGTGCATGATGGGATTGGATGAGGGAGCTGAACTCTCATTTGAGTAATGACATTTTGATTATGTGGAGGGTGAGCTGAGCTCCCCAATTTATTGTATATTGTGTTTACAAGTCGGGCGAGTTAAAAACTCCTCGTTAAATGGTCCATTTTATAGTCGGACTTTGTCCGGTTGAATTCTTGAAATTGGGCCCAGGAATAGTTTGGCTTACTACGGGCCTCGGGGGCTTTAGGTTGGCCCAGGTCCTAGTGCAGGTCTGACCCATAGGTTGGGTCATGAAAAATGTGGTATCAGAGCTTAGGCTCCAGATTCATAGGGAATATTTGTCTAAAGTATTGGGAAGAGTCTAATAGGAGTCACATGCGGATAATAGGGTCCACATTCGTCTTGCATTGTCATCTTTGCTTCTAGTTTCTGTTTTATATAATTGTGTGTAAATATAAGTCTATAGAGCTGTGTAATATGCCGTTTTGAAAATTTGTGGGCTAATGCTGCTAAATTTTAGGAAAATGCGTAGAAGCAGAAGAGCTGCCACTGCACCATAACCAGATGTGCCTGACGAGGTGTCAGCACAAGGTGAGGCGCCTGCCCCGAGGAGGCGGGGTATGAGGCCTAGAGCTGCTCAAGTAGAAGAGCAGCTGCCACCAGTTCAGGATCAGTCTTTTATGGCTCAGGGTCCCGTGGACCCAATGGCTGCTACCTTAGCCGGAATGCAGAGAACCATCGATATGATGGCACAGTATATGGTCCACCCTCCCCAACAGTAGTAGCCCACCGCATCAAGAGGGGAACCTTACAAACAAATAATTAATTTCAAGAAGTTGATGCCTGGTACTTATGATGTGTTAGACGATGCCTATTGGTTTTTAGATTCCTGCAAACAGGCAGGAATGAATTGCAGTTGACTGATAGGAAGCTTATAGAGTGTGTGCAGCATGTATTGGAGCCAGAGCCAAGACAGTGGATGATAGACTACGTGCTACCTCGTATTGAGGGATTAGCTTGGACCCAATTTGTGGAACTGTTTATCAATAGGTTTATACCAGAAAGTTTCAGAGATCAAAAGCAGTGGGCCTTTGAGGCCTTAAGGCGGAATGGCAGATCTGTAGATGAATATGCTACAGAATTTCTGGAACTGAACAGGTATGCCCCTACAACAGTGGCTACAAAAAGTATGAAGGTAAAAAGGTTCCTAAAGGGGCTGGACAGGAGATATGCAAACCTAGCCATGATGTCTAATTAGTCTTTTGATATGGTAATTGATCGAGCCCGACAGATTGAGATTAGCTATACAGGAGATGACAGTGGAAGAGCAAAGAAAAATAGAGCAGAAGGTTCTTCAGGTGTTCCCTACACGGGTACCACGGATAGTGGCGGCCAAAGTCACTACAGAGGAAGAGGTATAACCAACAAAAAGGGTGATTTTAAACACAAATCTCAAGGATTCATACCAGGGTATGGATCCAAAGAAGGGTCACAGCCAAGTTATAGCAGCCTGGTCTGATTCAGGATCCTCCTTTGCACCTTGCACACAATGTGGAAGAGGACATTCAGGACCTTGTATGATGAGTTCAGGAGTATATTTCCGGTGTGGCCAGCAGGGTCACCTTGCTAGAGAATGTCCAGTGTTCAGTGAGCCACAGATGGGGTCACAGGGTTCTATCGCAAGTGTTCCTAGTCAGTTGTATCCTGGTGCTTCCAGCATGGCAGGCAGTCAGTTCAGTGGCCAACAGGGCCGAGGACAAGGAGGACATAGATTTGGAGGCAGGTCAGGAGATAGAAGTCAATATCAAGGTTCTGCAACGCAGGGTAGGGGTCAAGCTTGGGTTTTCACCTTGACGCACCAGGATGCTCAGGCTTCCAATGTAGTTGTGGCAGGTATTCTTTTAGTATGTTCCTATGAGGCTCGTGTTTTGATAGATCCAGGTGCTACGCACTCATTTGTCTTCCCAGTTTTTGCCATGAGATTGGGTAGGAACCCTTCAACTTTAGAATGCCATTTATCTGTAGCTACCCCACTTAGTGACAACATAGATGTGGATATGGTTTTTTCGGGTAGCCCAGTAGTAATCAATAGAAGAATCCTCCCAGCAGACTTGGTTCCTCTACCAGTAATGGATTTTGATGTAATTTTGGGAATGGATTGGTTGGCAACTCATTATGCCACTTTAGACTGCAAGAACAAAAAGGTATTCCACATACCTGGTGTGGAAGAGTTTAGCTTTGATGGTGACAGGAGCATGGCTCCATATAATTTGGTGTCAGCAATTAGTGCTAGAAAAATGTTGAGGCGTGGATGGCAAGGGTATTTGGCATTGGTGAGAGATACATCTGTAGAAGGTGTCAACATGGAAAATATTCCTGTTGTCAGAGAATTCATGGATGTCTTCCCTGAGAAGCTTCCAGGGTTGCCACCAGGAAAGGAAATAGAGTTCTGCATTGATGTTGTGCCAGGTACAAACCCCATTTCAATGCCTCCTTATAGGATGGCACCAGCAGAATTAAAAGAGTTAAAGGAGCAACTATAGGAGCTTTTGGATAAAGGGTTTCATACGTCCGAGCACTTCACCCTGGGGCGCTCTTGTTCTATTTGTGAGAAAGAAAGATGGGTCATTGAGGTTGTATATTGACTATAGACAGCTAAACAAGGTGACTATGAAGAACAAGTATCCACTTCCTCGGATCGATGATCTATTTGATCAGCTCCAATGGGCTAGATTCTTTTCTAAGATAGACCTACGATCAGGCTACCATCAGTTGAGAATCAGGAATGAGGATGTGTCCAAGACAGCATTCAAGACAAGATATGGTCATTATGAGTTCTTGTTGATGTCTTTTGGACTCACTAATGCACCAGCTGCCTTCATGGACTTGATGAACAGGGTGTTCAGGCCATTCCTAGACCGTTTTGTCATCATATTCATAGGTGACATTTTGGTATACTCTCGGACAGAGGAAGAACACGTGTGGCATTTGAGGATGGTGTTGCAGATTTTGAGGGAGCACCAGCTATATGCCAAATTTTCAAAATGTGAATTTTAGCTAGAAAGCATCTCATTCTTGGGACACGTGGTTTCTAGTGAAGACATTCAAGTGGATCCCAAGAAAATTGAGGCTGTAACTAATTGGCTTAGACCTATAACAGTTACTGAGGTGCGAAGTTTTCTGGGCCTAGCTGGCTACTATAGGCATTTTGTGTAGGATTTTTCCAGGATAGCAGCTCTCCTAACTAAGTTAACTCGAAAGAATACTCCATTCATTTGGACAAATGATTGTTGTGAGAGTTTCCAGAAGCTTAAGGAGTGTCTGACCACCGCCCCTGTGTTGACATTACCGATGAGTGATGAAGGATATACCGTGTATTGTGATGCCTCCAGAGTTGGCTTATGGTGTGTTTTGATGCAGAATGGAAAAGTAGTGGCTTATGCTTCAAGGCAGCTAAAGAGGCATGAGCAGAACTACCCCACATATAATTTAGAAATGGTGGCTGTAGTCTTTGCACTAAAGATCTGGAGACACTACCTGTATGTGGAAGTGTGCGCGATATATACCGACCACAAGAGTTTGAAGTACATCTTCCAACAGAGGAATTTAAATTTGAGACAGAGGAGATGGATGGAACTTCTGAAGGACTATGATTGTACCATTCAGTACATCCCTAGGAAGGCCAATGTAGTAGCAGATGCTTTGAGCAGAAAATCTTCTGGCAGCTTGGCACACATATCAGCGGAGAAGAGACCGTTGATTCAGGAAGTACATGAGTTGATGGATCAAGGTCTGATCTTAGATCTTTCAGATGAGGGGGTATTATTGGCCCATTTTTCAGTGAGACCAGACCTACGAGATAGAGTCAGAGTTTCCCAGCACAGAGACTAACAATTGATGAAGATCATAGAAAGAGTATAGCAGGGTGAAGGTGGTGAGTTTGGATTTGCCAATGATGACGCCCTTATGCAAGGTTCCAGGATATGTGTGCTCGACGTGGACAATCTCAGAAATGAAATCATGCGAGAGGCACACTATACACTGTACAACGTCCACCCAAGCTCCACCAAGATGTACCATGATGTAAAAGATAGTTATTGGTGGAATGACATGAAGAGAGACATAGCAGACTTTATGTCGAAGTGCTTGACTTGTCAGAAGGTAAAGTTTGAACACCAGAGGCCATCAGGGAAGCTGCAAGAGCTCCCTATCCCAGAATGGAAGTGGGAAATGATCACTATGGATTTTGTGACTGGGTTCCCTCATACCACGCAGGGATATGATTCGATATGGGTAATTGTAGACCGTCTAACTAAATCAGCTCATTTCTTGCCTGTGAAGACCACATATTCTGTTGCACAGTACGCCCGGCTCTATATTCGAGAAATAGCAAGATTGCATGGAGTTCCTACTTCCATAATATCTGACAGAGGGCCCCAGTTTACTTCTCGATTTTGGAGGAAATTACAGGAGGCACTTGGCACACAGTTGAATTTTAGTACCGCTTTCCACCCTGAGACAGATGGGCAGTCTGAAAGGACAATCCAAACACTGGAAGACATGCTTCGCATGTGTGTTTTAGATTTTGGAGGTCAATGGGATGATCAGCTACCCTTGGTGGAGTTTGCCTACAACAACAGTTATCATTCCAAAGATAGGATGGCACCCTATGAGGCACTATATGGCAGAAAGTGTAGGTCTCCTCTATGTTGGACGAAAATGGGAGAAGCGAAGGTGCATGATATAGACCTAGTGTAGTACACTTCAGAGATAGTTCCTTTAATCAGGGAGCGATTGAAAACAGCTTTCAGTAGGCAGAAGAGTTATGCAGATCCCTAACGGAGGGATGTAGAGTTTGCAGTAGGTGATTACGTATTCCTGAAGGTTTCTCCGATGAAGGGAGTCATGAGATTTGGAAAGAAGGGCAAGTTGGCAGCTCGATATATTAGACCTTTTGAGGTTACTAATAGAGTTGGAGCAGTTGCCTATCGGTTGGAGTTATCACCCAACCTTTCTCATGTTCATCTTGTATTGCACATCTCCATGCTCAGGAAATACATACCTGATCCTTCTCATGTGCTACAGCCGGATGTAGTAGAGCTGAAAAAAGACCTGACGTTTGAGGAGCAACCTGTAGCCATAGTGGACTACCAAGTGAGGTAGCTAAGATCAAAACAGATCCCTATAGTTAAGGTTTTGTGGAGGAGTCAGTCAGTGGAAGAGTGCATCTGGGAGTCAGAGCGGGACATGCGTAGCAAGTACCCTTATCTATTCAATGTGTAATTCTGTATATTATTATGCCTTGTGTAAAAAGTTCGAGGACGAATTTTCTGTAAGGGGGGAAGAATGTAACACCCCAAATTTTTAAATTTATTATTTTGTGGGTAAATATTAATATTTTATTTTATTTAAATTTTAGAAAATTATTTGAATTTTTTTCAATTTTAGAAATCGAGTTCGATTTTTTGAAAATATAAAACTTTGATGATTTTTAAAAATTAATTTAAAGACCACATGGTAAAACTAAAAATATATTTGGACTCTACAAATTTTTCTGAGTTTTCTAGAATTTTTTTGAAATTTTTAGGCCTCGTTTTCCGTCCCAAAGCAGAGTAAAAATTTAAAATTTTGTATCATGAATCGGACCAGCCGAATCGAATCAGACCGGATCGGATCGGTTGAATCGGACAGGCCATTTCTTTTTCTTCTTCCTCCGCGTGCGTGCCTGACAGTCCCTCTTTCTCTCCCATTTTCTCTCTCCTCCCTCCTCCTCTCGCCGTGCCGCCGCCATCTCAGCCTTCCCATCTCGTCGGCGCGCCACCCCAGCCCCTCCCCACCGCCGACCGACGCTCCTGGTCGCCGGAAAAGTCACGTAAAACCTCCCTTTCGCGCAGCGTGCCGTTTTACCTTCCTGGCCAAAATTCGGCCGATTCGGCCACCGATCGGACCGAGTCTTGTGTCAAACCCCTTCTACACCTCGAGAGCTTTCCATAGATACCAAGAACACCAAAATCCATCAAGCGGTTTGTCTAATTTTTGTCCGAAAAGTTTTAGCCCATTTTGAAATTTGGGCTAAATTTCTCGCAAACAATGAACCCCACAAGAAAACCGAGAGTACCGGAGTGCTCCACTCGTCGAGAGCTTCGCGGCAATACCAATTTCAAAATTTTTCGACACCGTTTTTTTGTGGGTCCCCCGAAACTTCGTAGTGTTTTTTCAAGCACTAAATGAGCTTAGAAAATTCTGTAAAAATTATATACTAACCCCCGTGTTGTGGGCTTCGTGTAGGTACCTTCAATTCGGGAAAATTCAGCGGTTGTCCGGGTCTGTAAATTTCGAGTCGGGAAGACAGGCTATCAAAAAATTCTTGGAATTGGGTCAAGATTTTGGCTACCTCACCATTGTCAGATGTGCAAGCGCGTTCCCGTGGCTAGAATCGGCATAGGTAAACCTGAACCTTACTTTTTCTTAATTATCTAGTGCTTGAATTGGATTAAAAATCCATAAAATATTCGTGGTAGCTTAGAAAATTATAATTCCTTTTGCATTAGCTTGGTAATAATGCTACGGATCGTGGGGTAAAGTTTTAGAATTTTTAGAGCTCATTTGGGTAGTTTTTGCAAAAGGATTAATTATAAGGACTAAACTGTAATTTTTCATATTATGATTGTTGACTGTTTGGATGGGCCCAAGAGGGGCTATGTGATGTGATTGAGTTGTGAGAGTGTGGTTTGTGGATATAGAAGTGCGTTTTAAGTCCTTTTGCAGGTTGGGTAGGTCCTAGGTATAGGGGAGACTTTGCGGGATTTTCGGCACGACTTAGGACATCTTTGATCTTTTCTTAGTTTGTATTGAGTCAAATGTATTAAATAATTATAATAAAATTGTCAAGTGAGCTGAGACAACCTTCCTCCTCCGCCCAGCCGCCGCAGTGACTTCGGTTAAGTCTGTGAGTAAAATATTAATTTTAATTGTAATTTCGATATTATTATATGTTCAAGCATGTCCATGCATCACTTATAAATATGTATCTATGTAGTTAAACACTAGCCATGTTTTATATTGCATTCATAATTATTGAAGTGCCATGGATGTTGCTTGTGATAATTTGGAGCAGTGTGTGTGCGTGGCGTGCGTGTGGTATGGTATTGGATATGGACAGGACGGATAGACACGGCTTGAGAGACACTCGCTAGGACCCAGTCCTTCGGGGTAGATACGGCTTGAGAGACACTCGCTGGGACCCCGCATTTGATTTATTAAGCGAATGTCCGGCTTGAGAGACACTCGCTGGCAGAGGTTTGATTAAGAGGGCTGTATAGGGGATCAGCTCCCATATATGTATTGTTTGGCAGTGTTAGGCGTGTGAGTGCTCCAAATTGCCTTTTTGCTGATTGTGGTATGAATTATATGAAAATATTGATGACGTTGCATTTCACTCCATAGGGTGCATTAGCTTTAGATAGCTATAGAGATTATGGTTAAAATTGATATTTTACTTTCTGAGTCGAACGCTCACTCCTGTTCATCTATTTTTTCAGGCTACAGGAGGATTATTGTTGTGGCTAACTTGCTCTTCTTCTTCGCAGGTCCATTGATAGTAATTAATATATTATGTATAATTGAGCTAAATTCTTAGACTCCGCATATATTAGAAGTACTTATTTTTATTTTTGACTCAGAAATTATTAACTGTATGTATGATGGGATTGGATGAGGGAGCTGAGCTCCCATTTGAGTAATGACATTTTGATTATGTGGAGGGTGAGTTGAGCTCCCCAATTTATTATATATTGTGTTTACAGATCGAGCGAGTAAAAAACTTCCCGTTAAATGGTTCATTTTATGGCCGAACTCTGTCCGGTTGAATTCTTGAAAATTGGGCCCAAATGGGCCTTAGAGTTGGGTTGAGGAATAGTTAGGCTTACTACGGGTTTCGGGGGCTTTAGGCTGACCCAGGTCCTAGTGTCGGTCCGGCCTATAGGTTGAGTCGTGACAAATTATATATAAACACATTATATAGACCAATTTGATTTAATTGTAGCTAGCTGTTATTGATAATTGATTTATATTATGTGTTTAAGAAAAATATATATAATTATTATTGTTAATATATAAAATATTAATAATAGTATATATTATATAATTAATTTTATTATTAATTAAATATATAATTATTAATTTAGTATATTATATTATTTATTTTATTATTAATATATATATTAATTTAGTATATTATATAATTTATTTTGTTATTAAAAGAAAATAGAATCATTGATTTAAATAAAATAAATAAAAATTAAATAATTTTTTAAAATATAATCATAAAATAATACAGTAATTATATATTTTTTTAAACAATACAGTCTTATAATTTGAAATTTTGCATGTAAACAAATATTTTTCATAATAAATAAATATTTTATATTTTATATCACTAATAAAAATACAAAATATTTTAATAAATTTAGAATATACTAATCATGATGAATGATGATATTGTAAAATGAAAAAAAGAAAAAAATCGGTGCCAATATTAAAGATACAAGAGTTAGTTGAATTAAGATTAGAACTAAGGACATTTTTATTAAGAAATGAAAAATTAAACAACATTTCATAAACAACGCGTATTATAGAACTAATAAGTAATAGTTATTAGCTATTTTTTTAACGAGTTTGTCACGACCCAACCTATGGGCCGGACTGGCAGTAGGACCTGGGCCAGCCTAAAGACTCCAAGACCCGTAGTAAGTCTAATTATTCCTCAACCCAACTCTAAGGCCCATTTGGGCCCAATTTCAAGAATCCAACCAGACAGAGTCTGGCCATAAAATAGACCATTTAACGGGAAGTTTTTGACTCGCCAGACCTGTAAACACAATATATATATAATAAACTGGGGAGCTCAGCTCACCCTCCACATAATCAAATGTCATAAAAATAAATGGGAGCTCGGCTCCCTCATCCAATCCAACCATACATGCATTTAATAAGTTTACAGGTCCAACATGACAATTATATTACAGACCTAATTAAATAAATATTTCTAACACATGCGGAATTCTAGGAGTAAATAAAAATTATATAATATCACAACATAAACAGTAACCCGCAAGGGATGGGAACAAAGTTAAAACTCAAAAATAAACCTCCCAGATCCTCAAAAAAATAGGTGAACATGAGTGAGCATTCGACTCAGAGAGTAAAATATTAATTTTAACCATAATCTCTATAGCTATCTAAAGCTAATGTATCCTATGGTGTGAAATGCAACATCGTCAACATTTTCACATCATAACAGCAAAAAGGCAATTTGGAGCACTCACACGCCCGATAACGTCAAACAATACATATACGGGAGCTGATCCCCTATACAGCCCTCTTAATCCAACCTCTGCCAGTGAAGATCTCAAGCCGAACTTTCACTTAATAAACTAAATACGGGGTCCCAGCGAATCTCTCAAGCCGTGTCTACCCCGAAGAACCGGGTCCCAGCGAGTATCCCTCAAGCTGTGTTTACCCGTCCTGTCCATATCCAACACCATACCACACGCACCCCAACGCACGCACACTGCTCTAAATTACCACAAACAACACCCATGGAAATTCATCAATTAAGAATGCAATATAAAACGTGCCTAGTGTTTAACTACATAGATATATACATATAAATGATGCATGAACACGCCTGAACATATAATAATATTTAAATTATAATTAAAATTAATATTTTATTCACAGACTTAACCGAAGTTTGTGTGGCACCGGGCGAGCAGAAGGTCATCCACCACCTGACAATTTTATTATAATTATTTAATATATTTGACTCAATACAAACTAAGAAAAGACCAAAGATGTCCTAAGTCGTGCCGAAAATCCAGCAGAGTCTTCCCTATACCTAGGACCTACCCTGTTAGAATATCAGACTGAACAAAAGAGAAACAGCAGAACTCGAGACCAAAGACAAATGTAATAGAGGAAAAAGTTTCTAACTTCTTATTATTTTCTTAACCTCTAAAATACACAAAGAATATATAGAAAAACTTAGCAAGAATCTGTTGCAACAGATTTGCTCCATATCCGCACAAACAAAGAATTACTCCTACGAATAGGCACTAATTATTGACCAAGCAATAATAAAAAAATAAATAAAATAAATTTAAAACAAGTTTAACTACTACAATCACCCCTTAAACTTGTTTAACACCAATTCTATCTCTCACTCATTGAACCTCTCGCTGCTAACGCTTTGTTAACAAATCAAGAACTTGTACTTCAAGATTTACATATTCAAGCTATATATCTCCACGTTGAACACAATCACGAATAAAATGAATTCTTGTGTCAATATGCTTACTTCTATCGTGAAAAACCGGATTATAGGCTAGTGATATGGCTGATTTGTTGTCAACCTTCAACACTGATTTGACTTTATCATCACCTCTCAATTCTGCAATTATCTTTTTGAGCCATATCCCTTGACAAGCTCCACCTGTTGCTGCTATGTACTCAGCTTCACAAGAAGATAACGCAACAATTCTTTGCTTGTGTGAGACCCATGTGATCGGGCTTTCTCCAAAGAAAAATATAATCCCTGAAGTACTCTTCCTATCATCCGTATCTCCCGCAAGGTCACTATCACTAAAGCCTACAAGTTCTTCTTTTTCTTGATTCTTTTGTAGATAATTCCCATTCCAATAGTGCCTCTCACATACCTCAAGATTCTGCTTCACAAAGACTCATATGTGTCACCGTTGGTGTGTCCATGTATCACCGACAACACCAACTGAGTACGCAAGATCGTGACGTGTGTTTACCAAGTACCTCAAGCCGATAATTCTTCTATACTCGTGGCATCAACAAATGGTTCACCATCTTGTTTTTTAGCTTACATTTCGGCTCCATTGGAACACTACGTTGCAATTAAGCATCCCTGTTTTTCAAGAATCTTGCTCGCATAACTCGCTTGACAAAGGGATATACAATCTGAGTTTGTTTTACCTCAATCCCAAGATAATAACTCAAAATTTCAAGTCACTCATCTCGAACATCCTCATCATCTCTTGTTTGAAACTTTCAATATGTTTTCCATTTGAGCCGTGAGAATTAAGTCGTCGACATAAACTCCCACAACAAAGAAAGTCATCCTCTTCCTTCTTCATATAAAGAGCATGCTCAAAAGGACACCTATGAAAACCAAATGACTTTAAGCTATGATCTAACTTGGTGTTCCAGCCCTAGGTGCTTGTTTTAAGCCGTATAATGCCTTGTGTAACCGCAGACTTTCTCGTGGATTTTTTTGTCGACAAAACCATCCGGTTGACTCACATACACCTCCTCTTCTAACTCTCCGCTTAAGAACGCAGCTTCACATCCGATGGTGAACTCTCCACTGTTTTTGAGCCGCATAAGCAAGAATAGTTCTAACAGCTTTCTATTCTTGCTACAGAGCAAAACTTCCTTATAATCAACACCATATTTCACGCATAGCCCTTCGCCACCAAACGGGCTTTGTGTTTAATAATCTTGCCGCTTTGGATCCTTCTTCAATTTGAAGACCCATTTGAGTCCCATCGCTTCTTTGGTTCTTCGGCAAATCAGAGAGTTCCCAGGTTCCATTCTTTTGAATTGAATCAATTTCAGACTCTATCGCACGTCTCCAGTTTTCGTCACCAACTGCTTCTTCGTATCGTGTTGGTTCCTCCATTGATAAGAAACACAACCCGACTTCTTCATCTACTTCTCTGGTCTCATTGTAAATTTCTTGCAATGATCGAAATTTTCGTGGTGGAGTTGAACTCGAATCTGAACCTGTACCTGTAGTGTTCGAAGAAGATGACTAAATTAGAGGGTAATTAATTTCTGAATTTGGTATACCTGAAGAAGAGGATGGCGTAGATGGAGTGCGAAACGCATCCACTGCTTCAGGTATACCAGCACCCCCCAATTCTTTTACTTGTACTATAAATGTTTCAATACAATCAGACTCCTTTTTTTGTTTGCTGTTCTGCCATGGCCAGCTTGCTCCTTCTTCGAAAACTACATCTTTGCTTATGAGAACTTTCCCCTTTCTAGGATCAAACACCCTGTACGCCTTTGAACCTTCTTCGTAACCTAGCAAAACTCCCTTTAAGCTCCTGTCTTCAAGCTTCGTTTGATGAGATGACATGACCTTGATATGAACAAGACATCCAAATACACGCAGATGTTGTATATTTGGTATCTTATCATACCAAGCTTGGTAGGGTGTCATTCCTTCAACACTCTTGGTTGGGCACCTGTTCAATAAAAACACAGAGGTTCTTACCGCCTCACCCCACAAATTTGTTGGCACATTTTTGCTTTTCATAATGCTTCGTGTCATCTCCATAACGGTTTGATTTCTCCTTTCTACGACTCCGCTCACTGTGGGGAATATGGCTACCACAATTGCCTTTTGATTCCTTCTTCATCACAAAATTTTTTGAATTCGCTGAGAGAAACTCTCCTCGATCTGCTCAAACACTTCGCTTTCTTTTCGCTTAAATTTCAGCTGTCTTCTTAAATTTCTTGAACGCTTCGAAAGCCTCATGTTTGCCTTTCAACAAGAAAACCCACATGTATCGTGAATAATCGTCAACTAGAAGCAAAAAGAATTTGTTACCTCCTGGAGTTATTGGTGTAATTGGGCCGCAGAGATCTCCATACACCAATTCAAGTTTTTCTTTGCTCTATACATCGCAAAGATGTGGAAAGGCTTTCCGATGTTGTTTCCCCACAAGACAACCATCACAGATTTGATTTGGGAGCGAGATGTCCGTAAACCTTGTACCATTTTTTCTTTGGACTTCTTCAACGCCTAGAAATTTAAGTGACCATATCTCGTGCCATAGCCAACTCGACTGTTATGCTTGTCATCAAGCATACTTTTCTAATCTGTAGATCTGCAATAAATAATCTATTTTGTTGTCTTCTCACCTTGATTATGAGTCTATTTGAGTTATCATAGACCCTCAAGGCTCCACATTCGATGAGTATTCAACCTCCACTTTCATCAATTTGGCCAAGGCTAATAATATTACTCTTTAATTTTGGTACATAATATACATTGGTTAGGGTCAGATGTTCACCATTTTTGCATTGAAACATAACTGACCCAAACCCTTGTATATCAATTACAGAACCATCACCAAACTTAACCTTGCCACAAATAGAATCATCAATTTCAACAAAATGATGTTTATCACCTGTCATATGATTGGTAGCTCCTGTGTCAAGGTACCAACCTGCCCCTTTCATAAGACACCCACTCGTGGCAGCAACATATGCTTCTCCTTGAACCCCATTCAATTCGACAGCATCAATCATCATCAAGGAGGGTTCTTCAAAATAAATCTGACCATAACTCTGACCATTCAGCTCACAAGTTTCAATCATCAACGTGGATCGTTTCTTCATCATCTCTCTCGGTCAGATTTGCTTGCTCCTCTTTCTCCTTTGATGAGCATTCTGATGCGAAGTGTCCCATTTTTCCACATCCATAGCATTTGATCTTTGATTTATCAAATTTCTTCCTTTGTTGTTGTGGTTCTTCCTCCTTTCTTTGATGACTGCCATCGTTTCTCTCGCCGACCACATCCTCTTCCTCGTCCGCCTCTCGAGCTGGTGGTTTCTTTTGATTTTCCTGAAGGAACGGAAGCGTGAAAAACACAAGATTATACCATTGAATTCAAAAATTTTCACCTAGGGTCACAAGCACCATGCAAGATTTATTTTTATCTATTTGATTTCAATGATAAACAACATATTAAAACTCTTTTAATATGTTTTTGGATCTGTATTTGCCATTTAAGATTTTAAAATTAATCAGATTAATTTTAGAACCCTAGATTAAATCAAGAACGATTACACTAACCTCTTGATGTCTTTGCTGTGTCTGCGCTTTGAGATTCGTCTTCAGACACCGATGTTGTCCCTCTAGCTTGTCCACACCAAGAACACCTATGGCAGCCCTTGAACAGCTTCTAAAGCCTTTTCTATTAATTAGAAATTCAAGTTCTGCTTTTAAGAGATTAGAGATGCAAACAGGACACTAGAAACAATTTCTAGTGTTCTTAATTCAAGAGATTGATGGCTAATTTCTTTGAATTGATGAGAGATGAAGAGAAATAGCTGGAGAGGCTCAAAGTGGCGTGACATATGAGAGGAGAGGCTGCTGGTTATGTTTTCTTTTCATAACCCCACTTAAATAGCTAGGTTAACACATTAAACCCTAGCCACATGTCACCATTTGATTAGCTCTAGGTTTAAGTGACCCAATCACATTGTGCCAAGTGTCAAACCTATATTTAATCTTGATTTTAATCATCTTACATGATTAAAAATATTTGGCAAGCTTATGTGTTATGCCATGTGTCACCATCTCATGGTGCCACGTGTCACACTGCAAAATGACCAAAATGCCCTTGTGTCTTTTTTTTGAGTTCTTAACCCAAAATAATTATTTTCTTCTTCTAATTAATTTATATCAAATATAAATTAATTAATTAATCTCTATTAATTAATTTCTCATCAATTAAATTCATATTTAAACACTTTAAATATAAATTTAATTTATACTACACATCCAATAATCTAGATTTGGTTTCAAGTCATGCTAGGGACTTTGCAATTTTATTGCAAACCAAATCTATTTAATTAATCAATTAAACTCTTTAATTAATTAATTAAATCATATTTAAATAGGTGATAACTTGTGTATGTGTGTGACTTACTAGGCTCATCACTAATTGGCAATGAGACATGATATCAACTCTTAATATCATCGAACTCTTTCTTACCATAAATGATTTCTCTAAATCATTTTATGAACCTCATAGACCATGGTTAACACCTAGCATAGCATGCCATGGCCACCCAATTAGTAATAAGATTTACCTTAAATGAACCTATAATCATATGTTACCATGCACTAGAATCTCTCTATTACAAAATCCCAACTCAAGCTGGAGTCATGGTTTATGTCAAACTCCATGTGATATGAATATTATGTTCTCTTTTAATTCCAGATCTTGATTAAAAGATTTTTCTCATCGTAAACTCTTTTCTCAATAAATCTATCTGTCTGCCAGAACTTGAAACATCAAGAACAATTAAATGAACATAGGATTTTATCTCTATTTACTTAGAGGAACAGATTCCATCTTGATCAACACCTACCTCCATATATAACTAGTAAGAGCCAACACATGCCCATATACCCATACATAGTACAAGTATGAAAGCAAGATCAAACTCAAACTACCTATATACAAGATAATCGTGCTATCTCAGTGTCTAAAGATTATATGCATCGATATGATTTATGACAAAACATTGACAAGAGTAAACTCCATGTGCTTGTCATAAGTGTCACCGTTCGCCTACTTATCATTTATAAGTGCCTATCATGTTTGTTATATGGCATGAGACTCACCATTCCATCTTATTTATATCTCATATAAATAACTTGGGAACAAACATGAATACAATCTTTCTGGATAAGTCATGTCCTTATTATGAAGTATCCTCGATTGTGAACCTATTTATGATACTTTGTGCTAGAAATATTGTCACTCATATTCTTAACAACTTAAGAATAATATTTCTAACAAAATATCAATGGACCTTTTCTATTACACATAAATATATTATGTAAACGGAAAAGTGGAAATGCCTTTTATTAATAAAATATGTACAAGATACATACTAAATGATATGCTCTAGGGCATACTACTAACATTTCCTTTGTTCTTCTTAGCTTCTTCCCTCGCCTTCCACTCTGCTCTTGTAAGAAGAACTGTTTCGTCAGATCTCCCACCACAGCTAAGCAGTCTTTCTTCATGAGCTTTGAGTGAACCTATCACCTCCTCAATCGATTTGGTGGTTAGGTCACTAAACTCTTCAATGGTGGACGCGATCTGAAGAAACTTTGACGAAACTGATCTCAACAATTTCTTCACCACTTTCTCGTCCTCTACAGTATTCCCAAGGCTCCTCAATTTGTTAACGATAATTGTAAGCTTTCCTGAGAAATCATCAACATTCTCGGAATCGCTCATTCTCAAGGCTTCGAACTCCCTCCACAACGTCTGAGTTCGCACCTCTTTAACCTTGTCAGCCCCTTGGTTCATGGTTTTCAGCATGTTCCATGCCTCCTTTGCAGTCTTCTTCGCTCCCAATTGAAGCAAGGTATCTTCTCCTATACCTTGGTAAATGGCCGCCAACGCCATCTTATCTCTGCGTTTATCAACTGGCCTCGTGACTCAACCGCATCCCACACACCTTGAGCCATCATAAAGACCTCCATCTTTATAGCCCACGCCGCATAATTACTCTTCACAAGATGGGATATTTCAAGGTAATGTAACCTTCTTTTTCGGAAACAAGCCTCCTTCAATCAGAGGAATTTCCTTCATTAGAGGCTTCTTCGTCTTTTGCTCTTGTTCTTTCTCGCTCTCTCTCTTAATATTCTAGCTCTCTCTATCTCCAGATGAGACATTGTGTAGGCCTTGATCTTAAGGCTCTGATACCAATTGTTAGAATATTAGACTGAACAAAAGAGAAACAGCAGAAATCGAGACCAAAGACAAATGTAATAGAGGAAAAGTTTCTAACTTCTTATTATTTTCTTAACCTCTAAAATACACAAGAATATATAGAAAAACTTAGCAAGAATCATGCAACAGATTTGCTCCATATCTGCACAAACAGCAATTACTCCTACGAAATAGGCACTAACTATTGACCAAGCAATAATAAAAAAAAATAAATAAAACAAATTTAAAACAAGTTTAACTACTACATACCCAACCTGCAAAAGGGCTTAAAACGCACTTCTATATCTACAAACCATACACCCACAACTCAATCACATCACACAGCCCCTCCTGGGCCCATCCAAACAGTCATCAATCACAATATGTAAAATTACAGCTTGGTCCTTATAATTGACCCTTTTGCAAAAACTACTCAAATGAGCTCTAAAAATTCTAAAACTTTGCCCCGCTGTCCTTAGTAATATTACTAAACTAATGCAAAAGGAATTATAATTTTCTAAACTACCACGAATATTTTATGGATTTTTAAGCACTAGATAATTAAGAAAAAGTAAGGTTCGGGTTTACCTATGCCGATTTCGACCCTGGGGACGCGTTCGGGACTTTTGACAACGATGGGGTAGCCAAAATCTCGACCCAATTCCAAGACTTTTTTTTTTGTAGCTTGTCTGTGTGGTCGGAAATTTACATGCCTAGGCAACCGTTGAATTTCCAAGAATTGAAGGTACCTACACAAAGCCCACAACACGGGGGTTAGTACATAATTTTTACGGAATTTTCTAAACTCATTTAGTACTCGAAAAAATACTACGAAGTTTCATGGGACCCATCAAAAAACGATATTATAAAATTTTGAAATTTATATTGCCGCGAAGCTCTCAACGAGTGGAGCACTCTGTTACCCTCGATTTTCTCATGGGCTTCAAGGTTTGCGAGAAATCTAGCTCAAAAATCGAAATGGGCTAAAACTTCCCGGACAAAAATTGGATAAACCGCTTGATGGATTTTGGTATTCTTGGTATCTATGGAAAGCTCTCGAGGTGTAGATGTGTTTTGGTACAAGACTCGGCCCAAATGGTGGCCGGATCGGTCAGATTTTGGCCGGGAAGCCGAAATGGTGCGCTACGCGCTGGGTGGCTTTCGCGCGCCTTTTTCGGCATTTTAGGTGGCGGCCGGCGAGGGGGAGGAGCTGAGGTGGTGCCCCGGCGAAGGGAGGAGGGTCGGGTGGCTGATCGGGCGTGGGGAGGAGGGAGGAGAGAGAAAATGGGAGAGAGAGGAAGAGGGACGGGAATGCACGGGGAGAAAGAAAAAAGAAGAAGAAGGTCGGTCCGATTCGATCGGTCTTATCCGGTTTGGTTCGATTCGGCCGGTTCGATTCATGATACAAAATTATAAATTTTTACTCTGCCTTGGGACCGAAAATGAGGCTCAAAAATTTTGAAAAAATTCTAGAAAACTCAGAAAAATTTGTAGAGTTCAAATATATTTTTAGTTTTATCACGTGGTCTTTAAATTAATTTTTACTCACAAAATAATAAATTTAAAATTAGAGGTGTTACAGGGTTTATCAAACACATTAGTTTAACTTGTTAGATGCCCATCAATTATCAGCTGTATCCAATAATTAAATAAAATACCTCTCATAAAATGTTAAGCTATTACAAAATTAATACATAAGTTATTAAAATTAATTAAAAAACTGCATAACAATTAAATTTTTATGAGACCTATTTATATATGAGTACAACTTTTATTTATAGACTATAGGACCATGTAGTAAATCTGTCACAATCTTCTGTTTTAAATGATGTCTCACTGATGCTAGCAGATACTGAGACAACATCAATAATAGTCCAGATACCTAAGCTCAAATATCTTTGTATTATTATTATATTATATAATTTGTCCTATAACATGGGTGATATTGATAATGTAGCGGAAGAGTAGAACTATGGATATGCCTCCAGAAACTTTTTCTCCTCTATCATTTTCTGTGGGTTTTTTTTTTTTTTTTTTATATTCTCTTTGAGTAGCTATCGACAAGGGTTTCTATTGGTGGCAATTCCTTTTTTTTTTTTTAATAATCTATTTAAAACAAAATTTGGACAAAATTCCCTTAAGCATATTATTATTGATAGATTTTTGGACTCCATTTATTTCACAAAAAATATTTTTTAAAAAAATATTTTTTATATTTTCTAACATTTTGAATATTTTAAAAAATTAGTTAATAGAAAATATTTTTCTTGATCAAAAAGAAAATTAAATAATTTTTATAGAAAATGAATTTATTTCTCTAAAAGAACAAGTCATTTTATATTTTATAAATTTTAATAATTTTATTAAAATTTAAAATTATTTATATGTATACAAAATAAATATATACCATTATTTTAACATTATAACTAAATAATAAAAAATATTTTTATTAAAAATATTTTTTTAAAAAAATATTTTATATGCATAAATTATTTTTCACAAAATAAATAAAATTTTAATGAATAAATTTTCAGATTTGTATTGTTGATAGATCTTAAATTTTTATAATATTTCTCTCATTTAATTGATTTTTTATTATTAATAATTTAAAAAATAGTACTCTATAATATGTACTTTTTTTAAATAAAATATATAAATTTAAAAATTACCCGAAGAAATTCAGTAAATAAATTATGAAATTAAAAATTGGAAAGCGTAACCCATTTATTGGATAATCTTTATACTTCGTAATACTGTCAAATTTTTATGGTTTTTATTCATATTTCTCTCTCTTGTTCTATATTTTTAATTAATGAAATGTTTTTTATTTATTAAAAAAAAAAAACAATGGATATGCAAATTGCGCATAGAGAGACAACGGTCAACAATTCCTATTCCCAAAGACAATAGATCGATAGAACCTCCGAGAACGGAGATGGTTACCCAATCCAACCAATCATCATTCATCATGCTCATGGTTTGGCGTTCCAAGCCTATCTTCACTTTCAGCCAAACCATTTATTTATTTATTTATTTATTTTTTAAACCATTTGATTCTATTATTCTTTACTTAAAAAAATAAAATAATCAATTTGACTAAATATTTTTATATAAATATATATTTCTTAATAAAAAAAATAATACACATCAATTTGATTAAAAATATATATTTCTTGTAAATCGTGTGATAATGATTTTTAAGCTTTTTAAATTATTTACTTACATAATTATAAATTTATTATTTTTTATCGAGTTTTTCAAATAAAATAATATTTTAATATTTATTACTAGCATCAATATGAAAAAATTTTTTTTTTATGCTTACTTGAAAGAAAAGCTGACTAGTATATTTGAAGAGTTTACTAAATACAATGAGCTGCTCATATCATCTTATATAGAATTTCATGCTAACTTCTCTCATTCAGCACCTCTATGAAAAAATAGAGAATTTTTTATTAAGCTCCCTTTTAAGTTTAATGAAGATGTCAACTCTGTAAAGATAACTCATCGATAAGTGACTTCAATAGAACTCTTGCTAGCTTAATAAGAATGCCAACAGCTAGTTCATTGAAAAATTTTAGCTTTTAATTCAAGTCTTAATAAGTTCAAATTGATTTTTTATTTAATTTTTATTTTATTTTTCAAAATATTTTAATTATTTAATTTTTAATTCAATTAATAATTCTATGTAAAATTTATAAAATGATAAATAATTCTACGTTAAAAGCCTAGAATCTTTGGCCCTAAATCAAAGCGACTTTCGCGTTGCCGTTAATATACTTTTTAGAAAACAGAATATTTTGAATTAAATAAAGTCTAAATAAAATAAACTCTATATGATATTTATTGAAAGACAAAAAAATTTCAATTTACCCATGGCACACATTGATCATTCAAATTGAATATATCGATGCCATATCAATATAAATAATTTAAAATTAACTATTAAAAATTAAAAAAAAATTATATTACTTAAATTAAAAATAAAGATTTTATATTATAAATCAAATTTTAGGCATTATATTATCATATACTCTATTTATCCATCTATTTTACCCTTATTCATCAGCCACAACCTCCCAATTAGGGGTGTGCAAACTGTTGGTTCAGTTCGAAACTGAACCAAATTAAACTGATAAAACTAAAAATCGAAAATTAAAAATTTTAAAAACAAACCAAATTGATTATTAAGATAAAATTGAATCGAACCAAACCGATAAATATCAATTTGGTTTTAAACCGATCAAACCGAATATTGTAAAATTTCATATTTTTAACATTAAATCTCAATAACAAAAACATAAAAAAAAAAATTAGAAATCAAAACTAAAAATTCTTAGGGTTTCCTTGATATATATATATATATATTAGTAATTTCTGTTCGATTTGATTTTTTTTTTATTTTTTATGAAAATAATAGAATCGAATCGATTAACCGAAATTATCAAAATTTATAAATCGATTCGAACCGATTGAATTTTAAAATCAAACCGATTGAACTAAATTAACTAGATTTAATTTGATTTTTCGATTAAAACTGAAATATGCTCACCCCTACTCTCAACTAGCACCACACACTGATAATTATTTTTCCAAAGTATATATATATATAGGGCACAAAATTGTGGGGCCAGGTGGCCATGATAGAGGTCTCGTGTTAGTGCAATTTTACCAGAGGAAGCTGCTTCTACACCTTAAATTCTACAGAGTCGCTCTTATTTTCAACACAAGGAAACTTAGGCATGAATGTAATGTCTCATCTCTGACCTTTTCGCACATTTGATTCACACCATGAAAGAGACCAACACATCGTTCTGGTAAATGTCATTATCAAAATAAAAACATGGGTACTAAGCAGTAAGCAAGTACCATGTATCTTGTCTGCCTTAATCAAAACTTACGCAAGAAACACACCTTTAAAGGAGAGGGGGCCTACTCTAACTCAACAGATATATGAAACAATGGCTGCTTATTAATGCTATCCAGCAAATACCAACATGACGAGGTGATCTATTCGATAGATTATTTAATGTATTTGGTGTACATATTTTTTCATTCATATAAAAATAAAGTACATTTTTTTTATTTCATGAAGAATTTATTTTTATGTGAGTGAAATAATATTTTTAAATTAAATCTAATTAAATTTATCTATAAGATGAATCTCTTATAAATTTTAAATAACATGTGAGACATCACATATGATAATTTAGAAAGTATTAAGTGCACTTATTATATTCTAAATTTTAATTAATATAAGTTTGATCACGTTTACAGCAAAGGCTTTTACTATTAAAAAAATTTGATATTAAGGTTGATAGAATGATATAACAAAATGAAAATGTTTAATTAATTATGTGATTCAACCATTCAAAATAAATTCATTGGATGAATATCAATACTTCTTTTCGAAAATTTTTTTCTTTTAATAACGAAATTGAGATAGTGGATACTCGAATTTAAATTTATTAAGTGAGTAATATTTATAAATCTTAAATTATTTGACTAATCAGCACTTCATGATATAATTTTTATCTAATTCAATTGACTTAAAACTCAATTATACTCCTATACTTATTGAGGAAGTTCAATTTAATCAATTTTCAATTTTTTGTCCAATTTAACTAAAAGTTTCAATTTAAGTTTAATTTATCTCAAAAATTAAAAAAAATCAAGAAATTAAGTTTCTTAATGTTTAGGATTAAATCAAGAAATTAAAAAATTTAGTCCTAAAATTAAGAAATAAAACTTCTTGCTTTTTTATTTAAATAAAAAAATAAAAAAAATTTAGTCCATAAATTTTAATTTTTAGGATAAATTGAGTTTAAATTAAAATTTCAAAACTAATTTAAATAAAAAAATAAAAATAAATTAAATTAAACTTCTCTAATAAATACAATAATTAATTTCAACATTTTATCAATTCAATTCCAAACTAAACTTTTAGACTATGTTTGGAATATGATTGAAAGTTTTAAAAATTAATTTATCATTTAAAAGAAATTAATTTATTATTTTAAAATTTATATAGTTAAATATTTTAAATTTAAAAAATTTTAATAACGTCAAACATAACCTTACTCTAAAATAATGTTTTAGGAAGCAAACAAGCAAACCGCTAAACCAAGGGAAAAAAAGAAAACAAGCTCTGGCTGTTGCTAACCAATCTCTCTTATTTCTTCAAATTAATTTTTCTTATATTAAGAAAAGAAAATTTATTATTTAATCTTTTTATTTTAATAAAATTAATTATTTAATTTTATTATTTTATAAATATATTAATTAATTTATATATTTTTCCTTTCGATGACTTTTTAGTATATCTATTCAGTTTAAATTAATTTTTCTATTAGTTAATATATTTAAAAAAAAATACTATTACAGAACTTATTAATTTAAATTTAAAAATAAAGGGATTATAATTATTTTTAAATTATAAAAATTGAATAAAATTTAGATTAATATTTAAAAAAGTGAAAGTATTTAATTAATGTATTTTTTAAAGTAGGTAATAGTAATTTTTTTTACAAAAATGCTACACGACTCAAATTGAGCCAGCTCAAAATGGCATATTGGTAATTACATTGAAATTTATTACCGTTTTACCCTTTTAAGATATAAGCCATTTAGAGTGACTGTGAGCCATTTAGCTTATTTATAAGCCATTTAGCTCATTTATAAGCCACTTAACTATAAAGTCTGTTCATTTAATATCTACTTACCTACAACATTTATAAGCCACTTAACTACAACATTTTTCAATGTGAAATTAATACATTTGCAGCTGTTGGAACTCTAAAAATTGAAAGCTTCCATGAAAACTCTTTATGACTATACCTACTTCATGACTTATGGAGATGAATAACCTTCCTTCTTCCATTCATCTAACGTTCATATCCTACTGTACTCTCAAAATATGAGGGTCACAAGCAATAGAAGAAAAAAAAATTTTATGTTGTCTTCCATGGTCTTCAACCTGGGATTTACACCTCATGGCAAGAATGCGCCCACATGTTATTGGTGTAAGCGAGCTTGTACAAATCATATGACACAATGGAGGAGGCCTTGCATGCATTCAATCATGCTAACAATCTGCCTATGAATTCATATCGTGGTGGTGATGGAATGTCTCTTGTTGCTTCATCTGGAATCTCAACAACTTTGGGTAATGAAGAGCCATGTCAACAATATCTTTCGACAATCAATATGGAGTCAAAGAAATCCTTAATGTTTGGAAAGGAAGACCCACGTGAAGAATCTCCTTCAATAAGTAATCTGCAGTTAAGAAATATGGAGTCCAAAAAATTGGATTATAGTGCTTTTTTCTACGGATTTGTTGCTGGGATCATTTTGGGGGTTTTATTCGGATGTTACTTGATGTAGTTTATAGTGACTGGAAAAAAATGAAGTGATTACCCTTTTGATGTGTTATCTTAAAGCCTAATGTATATATTAGTAGATTTAAATTATGAAATTGTTTTGGTGGATTAAAGATTTTGTCATGATATTTTTCTCATTTTCTAGAAATATTTAATTGTGGTATGACTTCCTTAAATTTAAAATATCTGCAAAAATTTTGCAAATTGTGTTTCTTTATTTTTTTTTACAATCAAAATGATTTGAATTACAATGCCAAAGAAGCATAGGAGATTATAAGACAATTCAAAATTGCTTGCATAAAATGAAGCAAGTTACAAGGAAAACAATTGTAAAAAAAAATATGATAGCCACGTTTGAAGGATCACCTTACTAATCTTTCTTGTTGAATCATGGAGGGCTATAGCTTTTAGATTTTAAGGTCTTAGTTTTATATTTACATATAACATTTAGAGTTTCAAATCTTTATCTTTATAAAACATAATCATTTTTCGTGTTTGAGCAAAATAAGACATTATTTAACACAACATGGAACATAGCTCTTCATTAACAAAAAAGTTAACACAAAAACAACACAAATGAAATATGATAATAGAGAAACATGACAAGGGAATAAGATAAACAAGATAACAAGCTAATTTTTGAAACATAACCATAGATAACAAAACATATCCACGAAACATAGAATTAGAAAACAAATCCTTTCCATAGCTTCACACAAGACGCCAACTTGACACGTTCTTCATTCAGCATGAGGTAATGACTCAACACCGGGTAATGATTGAGCAGATGCTGAGGTATCAGAGATGATAATAACATTGTTGTCATTGTTTGTTGAATTTCCATTTGTTTGAGGCAACTGAAGGAAGATATCATAAGACTTCAAGAGTGGTGGCTCATCCAATAAGGTAGCAGTGATGTATTCCTTACCCATATCAAGAACCAATCTTTTCATGAGTCGATTCACTTCGGTTTTTAGCTCTTCCAACTGTTGCTTAGTGCTATTGTACATTGTTTCCAGCTGCGGAGATGCAGCAAGTTAATGGACCTCCTAATCCTTCTCGTGGTGTTGTATCCATGGGAAAGAATTGAGCTAATGAATGTAATTAGATTGATACCACTAAACTCGCTTAATCTCCATATATATATGTTGAACGTGGAGACTTTTACACGGGAATGAATGTTTCATTGTTTAACGTGAGACTTAATAAGACATGTTGGTGGTCGGAGTAAAGTAGCTCTCACATAGGGTTCTTAGCTTAGTTTAACGTGCATGCCTGATCTACATGCAATGGCCATTCATTGTGGTGGAGAGAGGGATTCTATTTTAAGGATTATGCTAATGAGAAACAGATCACGAAAAATTATTTTGTTGATTTACATGGCTTATTCATTCTATGGTTATTATATTTTTTTATCTATTTTTTGTCCAAAGGTCCTTAGGTTGTTTGTCATCCACTTGTTTGCTTTTCTCATCCCGACTTGTTGGTGTGTACTTGCTTCTTCAAATTTGGTCGAGTCTCAAGTATTATTGGTTGCATTTGGTGTGCTTTATTGGGTTGTTTTAAAATTATGGTGGTTTACCAGTTATGGTTGTTGTTTTATGTGCCTTTTATGCTAGGCTTTAGTTCAATATTCTTCTACAATCTTTGCTTCAAGAGATATTTAACACCACTTTCAAATTAGATAAAGAAATGCTGATAAAATGCCCGATAAGCATATGGTGCTCTTAGTGCTTTATAGCAAACAAGTAGAAAAATTATAGTTTTTCAATTATTATGCTTTACTAACATAAGCAAGGATTATCTGGTTATAAAAGAAAAGGAAGAACATTAGAAGTGACAACAATGGTTATTTATAATGTTTGACATTGACATTAAAAAACAAAGGAAAACAGAGCATATTGTCTTATGAAAGATAGTTTAAAAACCCATCACATCCAACTAAAATAACCCTATTGTCCCTTAGCCAAACAAAGAAAACACACAAGGCCGAAATAAGGGGCTTTTGACAAAAAATGTGTAATCGAAAACAAAATAATACCAAAAAAAGGTGCGTTTGAAGATAATTACCAAAAAGGGGTGAGTTACGCTGAGCTGGACGAGATGAGTGCGGGACGCTAATTATAATAGCGTTTTTAAGGTTCGGACGCTATTTATAATAGCGTCCGCATCAAAATTTTTAAAGGAAAGCTGGACGCTAGCTTTCCTTTAAATAATAAAAAATAAATTAAAAAAAAATTTAAAGGTTGGACGCTACCTATAGTAGCGTCCAACCTTTTTTTTTAATTTTTAATTATTTTATTTTATATTTTAAATAAAATATAAATATTATTTTAATAAATAAAATTATAATATATAATATTATATATTATAATATTTTTATTATAAATATTATTTTTTAATTTAAAATTAAATTAAAATTTAATAAAATAAAAAATTAAAATTAAAAAAAATAAATAATTAAAAATATTTAAGAAAAGTTGGACGCTACTTATAGTAGCGTCCAAATTTTCTTTAAATTTTTAATTATTTTATTTTATATTTTAAATAAATTAAAAATATTATTTTAATAAATAAAGATATAATAATTAATACTATCTGCTCTGTTGGAATTGAGAAACCGTAGAATGATAATAGGGAGCGTAGAATGATAATAGGGAGAGAGTAGAGATAAGAGATGAGTTATGGTGGTTCTATCTCCAAAAGCAAGGGAATTGCGTTATTCAATCCGATTAATATCTTTGATTTAATGCTATGGGAAATATGCAAATATAGAGATATTATACACTATAAGTTATGACATATAATATGTTTGTTATAAGATAAGAGATATTGATTTTTAATGTTAAGTTATACTATAAGTTATATTTATTTTTTTTTTTAACTTGAAATATGATATAAATTTGATATATATTAATTTGAGTGAAGTAAATAGCATTTCAAAAATGAAATTAAATATTATAACAATAAATATTGATATTAAAGTAATTATCATATTAAAATTGGTTTGAAATTTAATAGTGGCGGTGGAGTGATAATGATGGAGGTGCTAGATTAGTGTGGGTAGGGTGACGGTTAAACTAGTTATATTTATATTTTTTCAATATATAAAATATTGAAATATGATATAAATTTCAATATATAAATTATATATATCAATTTAAGAATATATATTAAATTATTTAATAGTGGTGGAGGAGTGATAGCGGCGGTGGTGGAGTGGTGTTGTTGAAGTAGTGGTGGTAGTGTGATAGTGGCAGCAACGGAGGTGGTGGTGGTGGTGATAGGGTATTGGTGGTGGTGGTGGTGATAGAGTGGTAGTAATGGTGCAGTGATAGTTGTGGTGTGATAGTGGTGGTGGTGGTGGTGGTGGTGGTGGTGGTAGTGGTGAAGTGATGGTGGTAGTGGTGGTGATGGTGGTGGTAGAGCGATAGTGGCGGTGGCGATGGTGGAGTGATAGTGGTGGTGGTAGAGTGGTAGTGGTGGTGGAGTGATAGTGGTGGTATAATGATAATGGTGGTGGTGATGGAGTGGTGGTGGTAGTGTGATAGTGGTGGCAACAGAGGTGGTGGTGGTGGTGGTGGTGATGGAGTGGTGGTAGAGTGATAGTAGTAGTGGTGGTGGTAGTAGTAGAGTGATGGTGGTGGTAGTAGTAGAGTGATAGTGGTGGTAGTAGTGGTAGAGTGGTGGTGGTGGTGGTGGTGGTGGTGGTAGAGTGATAGTGGTGGTGGTGGCAGTGGTGGTGGTGGCAGTGGTGGTGGTGGGTGGTGGTGGTGGTGGTAGTGTGATAGTGGTGGGAACAGAGGTGGTGGTGGTGGTGGTGGTGATGGAGTGGTGGTAGAGTGATAGTAGTAGTGGTGGTGGTAGTAGTAGAGTGATGGTGGTGGTAGTAGTAGAGTGATGGTGGTGGTAGTAGTGTTAGAGTGGTGGTGGTGGTGGTGGTGGTGGTGGTAGAGTGATAGTGGTGGTGGTGGCAGGAGTGATAGTGGTGGTGGTGGTGGTGATAGTGGTGGGAGCAGGAGGTGGTGTGGTGGTGGTGGTGGTGGTGATGGAGTGGTGGTAGAGTGATAGTAGTAGTGGTGGTGGTAGTAGCAGAGTGATAGTGGTGGTAGTAGTGGTAAAGTGGTGGTGGTGGTGGTGGTGGTGGCGGTAGTGGAGTGATAGTGGTGGTGGTGGTGGTGGGGCCACCACCACCACAACCCCCACCACCACTACCCCCACCACTCCAATGGTGGTGGTGGAGTGGTGGGGGTAGTGGTGGTGGGGGTTGTGGTGGTGGTGCCACCACCACCATTACCCTATCACTACCACCTCCACCAATACCACCACCACCAATACCCTATCACCACCCCTACTACTCCATCGCCACCACTACCCCCACCACTCCACCACCACCATTACCCTATCACTACCACCTCCACCAATACCACCACCACCAATACCCTATCACCACCCCTACTACTCCATCGCCACCACTACCCCCACCACTCCACCACCACCATTACCCTATCACTACCACCTCCACCAATACCACCACCACCAATACCCTATCACCACCCCTACTACTCCATCGCCACCACTACCCCCACCACTCCACCACCACCATCACCCTATCACTACCACCTCCACCAATACCACCACCACCAATACCCTATCACCACCCCTACTACTCCATCGCCACAACCAACCCCAACACTCCACCACCACGGCCACCACGAATCAACCACCACCACCACGCCAACAACACCACTCCACCAGACCACCACCACCATTACACCACCGCAATCAATTTTAATATCAATTTTAATATTCTATTTATTTTAGTTAAATTTATATTTTAATTTTATATAATATAACTTTACTTAAAATAGTATAACATAGCATATTATATAACTTATAGCATATAACTCCAACACCACCACCACTTCCACTATCACTCCACTACCACCAGCACCACCACCACAACCCCCACCACTCCACCAGCACCACCACTACCCCCACCACTCCACCACCACCATCACCCTATCACTACCACCTCCACCAATACCACCACCACCAAAACCCTATCACCACCCCTACTAATCCATCACCACCACCACCCCACCACTCCACCACCGCCACCGCTATTACACCACCACCACCACCACCACCACCACCACCACTCCACCATCACCACACCACCAAAGACCACCACCACCCCTACCACCACCACCATTACACCACTGCTATCAATTTTAATATTCTATTTATTTTACTTAAATTTATATTTTAATTTTATATAATATAACTTTACTTAAAATAGTATAACATAGCATATTATATAACTTATAGCATATAACTCTAACACCACCACCACCACTACCACCATCACACCATCACCACCACCACTACTATACTTTAATATATAGAGTTATTATTATAAAAATTAATATAAAATTTAATATGGTAATTACTTAAATTTTAAATTTCAAATTTATATAAAAGTAATTTTGTTACAAACATAATATTAACATTTAATTAAAAAATGACATAATTAAATGCATAATTGGGCGGAGCATTCGAATTTATGTGTATTGGTTCGATCTGAATTGAACACAAGTTTTTTTTCTTCGTAAACCAAACCGACCCATATTGATTAAAAAAAAAATTGCCCTTAACGCCAACATTTACTTAGTGTGAGCCATTCATATTCAACAAGAAGGGGTTATTAATTCCATTGCATATTTCCAATGACAATATTGGACATATCTGTTTGACCAATAAAGATCTTTGAGCCGTCAAAAGTAATTGCCATCTCCAATTTTCAATGGCATGCTCATCCCTTTCCCATGCTCATTATTCAAGTATCACCCTAAAACATATCTACCACCCAAAAACACATCTGATTCACATATCTATCCGTAATTGTTAGCTGACAAACGAGTATCATACCCTCCTCTCTCAAATCTTTATCCTATCAATCGAAGCAATAATGTCGCATACATTTGAGGTTCGTATAATCGAGGATGTAATCAAATTCGAATCCATGGTAAGTGAAACCTTCATCTATCATCTGTTATGTATGATTCACGCATTCTTTCATTTATCATCTATCATCTGCTTTGTGTTTGTGTTCTTCCAAGTTAATCCCACAAGGTTTTTAAGAGAGAGAATGGAACAATTTCAGCGACATTTCATTTGCGCACACCATCAAATGAAACTCGAAGTGCTAGTCAAAGCAGACTAGGAGTATCTATAATTGACAAGGGATTATCGTAATTCATGGATTACCACAAAGTAGAATCAACTACAAATTGATCTTCACTTTCAATCCTCCATATGAATTTAAAGTGGTCATAATCAATTCGTGGTAGAGAGATTTACTACCCTAAGAGGACGCAAGAGCATAACATAGGGCTAACCAATGTTTATCAAAATACAATGCATGCAAATCTAAATACAGTGAGAAATTTCAATTTTTTCTTACTAAATTATATGCTATTCATAAGAATGAATTGTTACGCAATTGTTTAATTATTTGTATCGCCATGTAGATGTTCATGAGAATGAATTGATACGCAATTGCTTAAATGATTTATACTACCGTAGATCATTTGGTATCACGTAACCATGTCAATCCTTCTCAATGGTCATTTAAATTTGTTTGCAAGAATTACGATTGGAAATATAAAGTGGTATGCTTTACTATCATTTGTAGTACATTAATTTTCTGTACACAATTTCAATTGGATTTTTTTATTACTTCTAATGGTGTCAACTTTATTTGGAAAGGATATCCCCGCACTTGAAGTCGTGCAATTTATTGGACGAGACAACCACAATCATTGTGTGGAAGCTGCCTAAACCTGGACGAAGATTAGATCATCCCATGCCATTTAAACTTGGGTATGTTTGTACAGAGGAGACATCCAAACGTGGAAAGAAGCCAAAACTGAAAGCAAGAATTGCAAAGGGATGGGTTCGGTTTGTTAGATTCTATGGACTAGAGAAAGGCGATGAGTGCACCTTCATCCAATCAGTTATGGAAAAATCAAGCTTCTTCATTTCTGTCATCCGCATGGGTCATTATATTTAAATTGTTACTATTTCAAATTTTAATGGTTCATTTGATGGATATTGTTTTAAACTTGCATTGATATCCAAAGCCAATAGTTTTTCTTTCGGATTATTATTGAGCGTTTAAGCGTGTTATTTTGTTAAAAACAATGAAATATCCTTTTTAATTTTGTTGATATGGTAGCTCTCTATTAATTAAAAGGAAATGTTTTTTGGCGCAAAAAAAAATGTCACAAATGGCACAAATGGATGTAAATTGTCTAACTCACCCTCCACATGAATGGAGGGAATATTGGGAGGGAAAATGGTAAACAAATCTTGGCGCCATTGTTTTACCAAGCGCACACGATATTGCAAGGTATTAGTGTTGTAAAAAAATCATGTTTGAAGTGCCAGAAATATTATTGTATCATTTGTGATAGGGGAAGAAAATCAAATGCTAATAAGTCATAAAAAATGATTGAATTATATTATTAACATCACTTCACTACTATTAGAATAATCACCAATACGACCATCAATAATTAAATCAACACCACTGCTATAATCACCATGTGTACAATATTGTCACCATTATCATCATTAAATCATTGTTTTTAATTTAAATATAGAGGAAGATAGTCAAAGATATTTAGAGAATGATAGAAATAAAAAGAGTTATAGGCAGAGATATTAAGATTATCACATATATAAAAATAAATAAAGGGAGAGAGAGATAAACATGTGGAGAGAGAGATATAGAAATATATAAATCAATATATGTGTTTATTTTTTAATAACTCTTGTGTGTATATATATTTTTCATACAAAAAATTATCGGATGAGGGCTAATAGCCCGACTGGCATCAAGCATGCTTCCCAAAGATGGTTAAGGGTTCGAACCTCCCAAAGGTCAGATTCTTTCTTTTTTTTTCCTTTTAAAACACACCTTAACAAGATAAATATAGAGTGAGATAGTCAAAGATATTTAGAGAATGATAGAAATAAAAAGAGTTATAGGCAGAGATATTAAGATTATCACATATATAAAGATAAATAAAGGGAGAGAGAGATAAACATGTGGAGAGAGAGATATAGAAATATATAAATCAATATATGTGTTTATTTTTTAATAACTCTTGTGTGTGTATATATATTTTTCATACAAAAAATTATCTGATTAGGGCTAATAGCCCGACTGACATCAAGCATGCTTCCCAAAGATGGTTAAGGGTTCGAACCTCCCAAAGGTCGATTCTTTCTTTTTTTCCTTTTAAAACACACCTTAACAAGATAAATATAGAGTGAGATAGTCAAAGATATTTAGATAATGATAGAAATAAAAAGAGTTATAGGCAGAGATATTAAGATTATCACATATATAAAGATAAATAAAGGGAGAGAGAGATAAACATGTGGAGAGAGAGATATAGAAATATATAAATCAATATATGTGTTTATTTTTTAATAACTCTTGTGTGTATATATATTTTTCATACAAAAAATTATCGGATGAGGGCTAATAGACCGACTCAGATCAAGCATGCTTCCCAAAGATGGTTAAGGGTTCAAACCCTCCCAAAGGTCGATTCTTTTTTTCCCTTTAAAACACACCTTAACAAGATAAAGTCATTTCCATTGAAGAAATTATTGGATGAGGGCTAATAGCCCGACAGACTGTGCATGCTTCCCAAAGATGGTCAAGGGTTCAACCTCCTCGTGTCATATTTTTTTCCTTTTAATATCACTATTCCCACTACATTTCCGCTTATTAAATGGGCAATTAATATCCAGATGAGTGTTGAGAGGGTTTGTTGATCGCCATTAAGTTCCCTTCAAACAATAATAAACGCTCAAAGATCTACCTAACGAGATTGAGAGAGAGAATCGAAAATGGTGAGATCTTTCCTTTCAAACATTAATAAACGGTCGACGCCCTCGCTCATT